>NC_141877.1:95624024-95927054 GCF_056163025.1 Triticum urartu
GTGACCGACATGTGGCATCCACCGTAACGGAACGCAGTTAAGCTATCGAGTCAGGTTTTGGATCCGATAACCCGTTAACAGCCACAACCAATGGGGATTTTCCACGTGTAAAATCATCATTAGCTGGAGGAGATACGTGTCAACTCATCCAATGGGCGAGACGCGCCTATGATATGTTGACATGTGGACCGGCCCATCAAGTTTAAATGGGCCGGCCCAACTGAAGGCCCACAAGATTTTGCGGACCATAATGGGCCGGCCCAGCTAAAGGCCCACGAGATTTTGCGGACCATAATGGGCTGGCCTAGCTAAAGGCCCACAAGATTTTGTGGGCCATAATGGGCCGGCCCAGGTAAAGGCCCATAAGATTTTTGTGTGCCGTAATGGGCCGGCCCAGGTAAAGGCCCACAAGATTCTTGCGGATCATAATGGGCCGGCCCAGCTAAAGGCCCATGAGATTTTGCCGACATTAATGGGCCGGCCCAGCTGTAGGCCGACAAGATTTTGAGTACCCTAGTAGGCCGGCCCATTAACTGCCTGCCATGTTTTGGGCCAAATACTGGCCCATATTTGATCCGGTCCGTTAATGGCCTGCCACGTTCCGGGCCTAATAGTGGCCGATATGAGATCCGGCCCGTTAAAGGCCTACCACGTTTTGGGACAAATTACGACCCAGATCAGGTCCGGCCCTTTAAGACGCTTTGGGCTCAAATATGGCCCATATCAGATTCGGCCCGTCAACTGGACACTATGCTTTTGGGCCCACTTGCTAAAGGCCCACTTAGTAATTCGGCCTGATATTAGTTTTGGCCTGTTAAGTGCCCATTTAACATTTCGGCCCTATATTAATTTCAGCCTGTTAAAATCCCGTCATATAGTTGGGCCTAACTACGGCCCGGTTTGCATCCGGCCTGCTCGCAGCCGATATCTGATTGGGCCAAACAAGGACTGAGACAATTTTTCGGCCTGTTAAAAGCCCGTGATTTGATTTGCACAATCATGGGCCGGGGTTCATTTCGGGCTGCTGCCGGCCCATGAGCTGATCGACACGTTTCAAGCCCAACCTACATCATGATTGCATGACGGCCCGATTATGTACCATAATTTTACGGTTTGGCTGGTTTACTGCGAAGACAGGATATATATACAGTAAAATAACTGCAGCATCGTGAATAAGAAAAAACCTAGACTATACAATAAAGAAATTACGGCTTATTACATCCACTGGGCATCAAAGTTCGCCACTATGATAATAAAGCACAAGCAGACAGCAGATTACATACACTGGGCATCAAAGATCGCCACCAGTGCAAATAAACACACCGACAAAATAATATACAAAACCGACAGCACTTCAATAGAGTTCAAGAAAGGTTAGCCCTACTGGGGAGCTGCAGGGCAAGCAGCTGAGCAAGATGATGAGACTGTGCTTGTTCAACACTTGTATCTTCCTCACTCTGAAAGATAAACAAGCAGACAGATGACAGGTTTTGCACATAAAAGTATCAGTGTTGACAATTCATCACATTTCTTACTAACGAATAAAGTTACATAGTTTAAATTTGCATTAACACAATATGGTATTGTTCAGGTCAAGACATGGCAGGAAATGACATTGTGAAGGAGTTGGCAGCTTCACGACACCACTGGATTACAGATCAAGAACTCATAAGTATCAATGGTTAGTGTGCTATCAATTTATACCATTTCAGATTGGCAAACAAAGAGACGGTTTAAATAATAGTAGAATGATATGACATTGTTCATAGTTAAGACATTGCAGAATATGACATTGTGCTGTAGTGGGTAGGTTCACCACACCACTGGATTACAAATGAAGAACAGAAGCATACATGCAGTGCAAAAGAAGATCACTTGCTCTGTATAGTTTAATTTACATGGTATGAAGAAGGAACTTGGTTGTACAACTGAAAACTTAAATTGAGAAAGGACAAACTTTTTTTATGAACTACATATAATAAACTTTAAACAAGCAATTTGATGCAAACACCAAAAATAAACAGCTGTTGCAGTCATGCCTAACCAAATATATACAACAAAGTTTGAAGGATTGAGATGGACAAACTTACATTATTGGTGAAGACAGGCTCTATAAAGGCCTTGTCCATGCTGATGGGGGGGGCAATTCAAGAAGTTTACCACAGAATCTTCTTCAAAAGCATTGCCTTTATTCGACATTTTGTTAAGAGTAAATATAGATGTGATAATATACGAAAAAATGGAGAATATTTAAGATAAGATGAAGAGTGATGCTACATAACCAAGTAGCTATAAATGTAAGTGCAGCGATACAGGCAAAAGGTACAGCCAAGAGCAATGCACAGCTAAACTTCTTCAGTACCAACCTTATGGTAAGAGTAAATATAGATCTGATGTGTAGAAAATGGAGTGCAAAGGAAAATAAGCTGCAGAGTGATGGTACATGAACAACTACCTGTCATTATAAGTACACTAATAAAGGATAGCATGTACTTACAAGAGCAATGCAGAGCTAAAAAACATTGGCATTTGATATATTCTACACTAATGTAATCATTCATACAGATCAGATAATTTGGAGCGAACAATTGATAAGCAAGCTATCATGCATACTGCTGTCACATAATGAACCAGGTATGTATGCAAGTACAGTGATACAGGACAATAGGTACTAACAAGAGCAAAGCAGCGGGCAGCATATTTGCGATATCCTGTCGTTCTTGTCAAACCGGAGTTCTTCTTCGAGCAGATTTCCTGCAAAAAAGATCCGTAAGGCACATGCGGAAAAGTAGAAGTTCAAATTGTCATGTGATTTCATAGACAGTACCTCATCCTGGGAACGAGACCAGTGCATAACAAGGTTTTTCCATTCAATGTCTTCTAAATTTAGCACAGGAGACTTCACCGGAAATTCGTTTATAGACTTGCCATCAAAGTGTGATTTCCTCAGGTAACACCGATACTGCTGCAATGCTTCCTTGAAAAGCACAAGCAAGCTTTGCTTGTCATGACTATCCAGATTGACCCTCGCCTAGTTACAACAATGTAATGTAAATCATTGATGTGTTCAATCAGCAGAAAACAGGAAAATAATAACCATGAATAATAACACTTACACATAAGTTGGACAGGAAGATGTGAAAATGGTGTTTGCCTTCACAATAATCTTCCCATGATGGGAATATATGCACGTAGTCCCTAACAACATTGAAAGCATTGTCTTTTAAACTAGGAATAAATGGAATGGGGTTCCAATCTGCAGGAATTGGCCGTCTCTGCAGTTGGGATAGGTCTTCGGCCGGTGGACTTGCTGTACTTTTTGCTGGAGTGGGATTTTTCTGTGGTACAACTGGTGCTATGGAAAATGAAATTGGTATACCTTTTGCTGGAGTGCAGGTCCTGTGTGGTGGGGCTAGTGGTGTGGCCAGTGAAGTATGGGTACAGTCTGCTGGAGTCAGTCCTATGTTTTGTGTTACTGGTTGTACAACCAATATAAGTGGGTGCTGTCTGATTTCTCCGGCACCACCACGTTTTTCAAGGACTTTGCTGGTGCTCCTTCAGGTTGGGCAATCACCCTCTTCCTTTTTGATGTCTAATGCACCAGAACAGCATTTGAGTGGAAAAACATGGTACGATGATAGATGGAATATGTATTGATAATGGATGGGCATGGCATCTCGACATATATGATGAGTAAACTAAGCAGATGGCGGTGCAACAAAGTAGAAGAAATGCAAGACAACATATGCAAGATACGCGCAATCAATAAAACCTTGCCAAATTAGAACAGGCACCTTGATGGGTGAACAGGACAGGCCATCTGCCTTTGACTCCTCGAGGTTAGAATAGTCATTAGGATGATATTCTGAACAAGAATCAACAGGTGGGGAGTGTACGAGTTTCATTGCTTCCTGAATGGCACTCAATGCCTTGGTGCCAATTTTGTAAGTCATTGCAATGTTCCACAATATTCTTCTGATGCGCGGATTCTGATATTCACTGTAATTGCGTATGATATCTGAGAACCATGAAAACATAAATAGTTGTGAGATTATCTTTGTACTGCAGATGATATTCTAATATAGGGGCGCCCCTGTAAACACTTGTGTGCTATCACTGGATTCTGATGAGAGAGCTCATATGTGTTGTAATATGGTGCGTGCATTTATATAATCTGGCACAAGTACACACAAAAATAGGCTCCAGAAGTAAGGAAAGCTGGCAGATGATAGGTTCATAATATAGTGTATAGAGAGTTTATTGCCAAACCATGATAACAAGAGCACACAGCAACTAGGCAGATCATAGTGTACAGAACAGGGGTACACCAAAACCAGGATATATAAATCGGGAAAGTGGAACTGGCTGGAAATTACAGTGTTGTATTGCCGCTAGTAATTGAAAGACTATCGATCACGTATAGGCCAGCTCTATCAGCTGTTAGACTGCAGATGTCCCTGCTCCCCTTCCTGACAAGGAACATACTATGCTTCCCATACAGAACACCGCACGAGCCGCTGGCCGAACCACCGGCTCCACCACCTGTGTTCCTTCGCCACCCCCACCCCCACCCCCGCCCCCACCCGCGTCGAGTTTTCTTTGTTTGACGAGGCCCCACCACTGCCCCCCACAACCACCATCCCCACCCGAGCCCCTTCGATCGCACCGGCGAACTCCGGCGAGCTCTGAAAAATCGACTGACCCAATTTTGAAATTTAGTCTACTGTGATTTAACTAGTGTGGAATATAAAAGGGGAAAACCATGAGCATTGCGAGTATGGTGTTGAGCGTGCCATGGCGGATCTGAAGGTGCAAACCGGACAAAGGCAACTTCGCAACCAAGACAAGAAATCAGAGTAAAGCAGTGGCGATCTATTTTCTTACTGCAATAAATAAGTTGAGCATATACGAAAGAGTACCGCCTCTGGTGCGGCGCCGTGTACGCATCTGCTGAGAATTTGACGGTGATGCGGTAGCAATGGCTGTCGACAGCATGGAAGCAGATCTAGGAGGGTAGACGGTGGCGGCGGGGCACAGTGGATGAGACGGTCATAGGAGCAGCGCCGGCAAGGTGGACAACAGCGGGGATGAAGCGAGAGGACGGGATGCAAGGATCCCGGTCCGAAGCCGTGGATGAGAGAGGTCGATCTCTTGTAATGGACGGCGGCATCGGGGTATCATCTCCGGCATGGTGGAGGACGACGGTGGTGGATGGGGTGGTGGACGGCGGCGGCGAACGGAGGAGGATGGGGTGGAGAGGGTGTTTTGGCGCCCATGGAGTACGAATGGGGAAAAGGGAGGTAGAGAGGAAGGGGGGAACCATGTATTCAGGGCGCGCTTGTCTCAAATGCGAGGAAATTTACAAACTTAGCCCCCGTTTCAAATTTCTACTACAGCACAGCAACACTAGTCGGTTGGGGATAGGACGGTAATCTCGCATACACCGAATATTTGCCGACGAGAGTTTGTTTTTGGCGCCCACCACGTATAAATATGAATCGGGGAGGGAGTCGATTTCGGCCGAGGACACACTGTGTTTTGGCGCCCACCGTGTATGAATCCGGGTGAGAGGCGGTTACATCACGTTTGGGTGAAATTACAAGCCTACCCCTATCGAAACCTATAGAAATCTAGCATATAGGCTTTGCGTGGCAGGGATAGGCAGTAGTGATTTCCATCCTGCAGATTTTGGTTTCGGGAGGTTACTGCGACTTTCCCCGCTTCGTTCAAATTTTGCAGAGTGCACGTTTACCGTGCCAACTCAATTCGAATCCCGTTTGTATTCTATTTTTTTTGGGCGGGATCCATTTTCAATTGGAATTACATTCTATATACATCATTTTTTATATATACTTTCAAAAGCACAACAAAGAATGCTGCTCCTTTATATGTATAATATGATTTAATAATACAACGATCTCGAAATCTTAAGGTTGAATTCGAAATTTTTTAACCTAATTATGTTCTACTAAAATGTATGGATCAGTAATATCTACATATTAAATAACATAGATGTGCGTGAATTTATATGAGTATGCATGTTTGATAGATCAATTTTGGTTCGAGTATGGATCACATGTATCATCATCATCTCGAATTCAAATATTTGAATCCCTTTTTTGTTCACTCCTTTCACGCCCATCTCTCTCGCATGCATGCTCCTTCAGGTAGCTATCACTCTCTTTTCTCCAGCTCACCCGCACGCTCACTTCATGTTGCTCCTATCCTCGCAAACATGGTCTCTCGAGGTCTCCCTTGAGAAGTGTCACACTCTCCCTATCATTATACATTACACGATTTTCATTATCTCTCACGTCTCTACTGTTCTCTGGTATCACTCGGTACCTAAGCTTTCTTTTTCACCGCCAAACACACAGTCTCCACTCGTCTTTCACTTTGTCTTTCTCTCTATGGGATTCTCTCACACACCCTATATGTCTCTACATATGACTCATACCACTAAAATTACTCTCTCTATCTCTCCTATAGACACAACATTTGTTGCGGTCTCCTTTTCGTCTCCATCCCAGACTGACATTATTCATTTGTTTACCGATCAGACAACCCCGACTACCGTCTCCTCTCTCTCTCTCGCACACACACAGACACACACACACAACTCCTGCTTCCACTCCCCTTCCCGACTACTGTCTCTCTCTCTCACACACAAAACTCTCGCTTTCGCACCCCGACTCGTATTTCTCTTACAAACATTTATTGACTAGCTAGCCTCTAGATAGGTTTATACACCCGCACACTCGTGCTTCCACCATCGCATACATGTCTCTCTCCCGCTCCTTGTATCTATGTAGATTTTTCTTCCCTTCTCGAGACACGCCCTCTCGATCGTGCACACATACACTATCGCCTCATTTTAAGCTGACACCTATCGCACACACACTCCTTGTGTCTTTGTCACACATGCACTCCGTCCTCCTCCACTCGCCCTCTCTCTCTCTCACACACATGGGCTTTTTGCAACAACTAGCAAGATGCCCATGCGTTGCACGGAACATCAAGATGCATTTGTATGAGCAGTTTATCTTGTGAGGGAAAAGGATGAACGAGGGAAGGCTTTATTTGCAAATGTGGAGAGGGTGTGGGTATCTTTTTGCAAAATTTCCATAGTTTCCTTCCTATCCATCAGATATAGATCGGACGACCTATATTGCAGGATGGCAGGCACACGATCATCACCGACAATGCTTATTATAAGAGTAGGGATAAAAAATAGAGTTGGTGATGATGGTGGGCCTGCCATCCTGCAATGTAGGTCGTCTGATTTATATTTGACGGATAGGAAAGAAAATATGGCAATTTACCCACACTCTTCACCACATTTGCAGATAAGGCCTTCCCTCATTCATCCTTTTCTCCCACAAGATCCTGATGTTCCGTGCAACGCACGGGCATCTTGCTAGTAAGAGTAGAAATTAGACATATACCACTTCTCGAATCTTGAAACCATAAACATTCCTCCCTTATCTCATCAAAACCGCCAAAGGAATATATTTTGAGTGAAACATAACATATTTTTACTGATATACGTATTTCAAAGCTAGACTTTTTTTCTATCAAATCAGTGAATATGTATTAATCCAGTGGCGGAGACAGGCCTGGGGCAGCTAGGGCTATAGCCCCAGGCCTAGAAACAACTTCCTTTGTAATTTCTTCATGCAAAGCATAGAAAATCATAGAAGTTTATCACTCAACATAGCACAGCCCTAGGCGTAATCTGCATCTAGCTCCGCCACTATATTAATCTACTTTGATCGTGTGGCAACGCATTGGCACATTGCTAGTAGTTATTATAATTTTTTGGACACCAGACAAATGGTGGAGTACATATATGAAGAGAAGAGGCGCACGCACGCAGTCGGCCTCTCGTTGTCTCACACACATGAGTGTTACGTAAAGGTGACGTTAACAAATAAACTCTAAAACCCTAGGGGCATGATTGCTGCATTCGCGGGTACCGGGTACGTGGTGGAGCACCTTTGTAGGAATAGTCAGCTCGCATGATAATTTGATCCTTAGGAGTTGATGGTTGGGACCACAGGTGAACGACTTGGAGCGCGGTGGCTCGCCAGTTGCCACAGATCGAGTAGCCATGTTGAAAATATCGTTTTTAGCGGGGTTAAGAGTTCCGATTTTCAATGGCGCGTTATAAGTAGTAAGTAGTTTTTAGAACGATTGGTATGGAGCGAAAATGGAATTCATAGTACTATGTACCTCCTTGGCGTATGGTTGTATGGTTTGTTTGTTTTCGATGGAGGTTGTATGGGTTTATGTTGCGAGATGTTGAACCTGGTAGTTCTAGGGCAAATACTATGGTTTAGATTTAGATGCTGGTTTTCTTTAATGAAAATCGGAAGGGGAAACCCTTCTTCAATTAAAAAAACTACTACCTCCATTTTGGTTTACTAGTCCCCATCGTACTTTGGGTCAAAGTTTGTCCATGAACTTTACTTGTAAAATGTGAATGGAAAACGAGATTTTGTTATACCCAAACAAAAAATGACTGGAGGGAGTGATTGCTCTGACACGGACGTGACCTCTCATAGCGCAGGCATTGAACCGGCGCGCCGGCCAAGAGGGCCGCACTCGCTGCAGGCCCGGCTGAGCACGCCTCCTCGCCGCGTACAACCAGCTTAAGACTGCCCCGCCTGCCTTCATTGAATCCGCACGTGTGCCAGCAACACGTCCTTCCGCGAGCCGGCAGGCATTTTAGAACACAAAAAATGACTAAAATATAATTAATTTACGCATGGTCTTGACTTGTTGTGCTCGCACTAGTAGCAGCAACTAGTCGAGGGTTTTCTTTATTTATAACTCTCCTCACATTTTTTTGGCTTTGAAGTGAAACATGGTTGTGGACATTATGTATGAATGTGCAGATATCCGTGAACATGAGTTTGATGTCGAAGTTGAACTTGGAATGTCGGGCTTGCGCGTGAACTATACCATGTCCAATGCTTCGTCTGTTATTGTTTGGAAAGTAATTGCTGTTATTACATGACCAAAAAAACATTTTGTGCCACATCAGTAGATGCACGGACATCACAACAGGCATGCTGACTGGATAAACATTTGAACCTAGCTATTATGAAGGAAATTTTGTATTGACAACAGTTTTAGATAGCAGGAGACGCCTAGCCTGATCTGCCTCTGCTAGCTTATTTCTGGCTTCTTCCATCTCTTCTTTGGCTTGGGTGAAGAGAGCATCTGATTGCTCTTTTCGCTTCTTCAGGAACTCAGCTACATTCTCAAGGGCTGTTGCACGCTTTCTTTCAGCCTTTACTAATGCCACGAGGACACGAACAGCTGACGACTCCACCTGGCTTGTGTGTAATCCAGTATCATCTCGGAATTTGCACCTTGTGTCTAATCCAGCATCATTAGGGAACTGGCACCTTGTGTGTAATCCAGCCTCATTTTGGAAACATGATCTCGAGGTTGACCATACTTCCCTCCTCGCAGGAACTGCATCCTGACATGAAGTTACTTCTTTTTTAGATCAATACTCAGATCAACCTAGATCCATTTAGTAGAAGCCAGATAAACAGAACTCGGAGAAGTGAATTCAAAAGGAAAAAATAAATAAAAATAGACTACAAGGTGAGAACACCCACTTCCTACATCAAGCTAAAAACGAAAGCATTAGGACGATTAAGACTCTTCTTATTACACATCGAAGAACACCACGCTTAAGAGAAATAGAAACTACAACATATACACATCGAAGAACATGAGGCTACACGAAAGTAATTGAAAAGGTGTTACTTACCAAAGCTCGTTTTACAGGTTCGGTGCAGCTCCTCTTTAACTTGCCATGCTCCTTGAAGATATCCCGAATATCCCGTGTTTGGTCTTCATTACTCCTCTGCATGTTCGCACTCGTGGTTTTAAAATCTCAACATGGCAAGAAAAATATACTACTAGTAATACTCGTGCATCTTGTGGGCAACATTAAAGCACTCGTCTGCCATGTTAGAGCATCTCCAATAAGATAAACTACTCATACAAATGCATCTTGATGCGTGCAATGCATGGGCATTTTGCTATTTCTAAAAACCTTTCCATCATTTGCCACACTACTGGTTGCAGATGAAAAACCTACCCAAGCACAGCGCGATACAGGAGCGACACACAATTACAAGCTGATATTCTGTTGGACAATGGAGGCTATAACCAATTACTTTTACGGGAACAATAGCACCCAGGAAATTTGAAGGGTAGGTATGAAACTGCACATGTACTGCTAAGTGATTCAATACACACATTACCAATCGAGGAGGAGAACGATGGTCGCGGCAGCCTCTGTGAGTCATGGTCGGCAACGGGAGTCAGTTCATTGTCCACGACGGTGGTACTTCTGCGCTTGGCGTCGGCTTCCGGGAAGCAGATCCGAGACCGTGGAAGACGATGTCGGGGAAGAGGCTCCGTGTACGACGACGACGGTGGACCGGCTCTAGTGCGGCATACGAGGTCGTCGATGAGGCAGATGTGCTGCGGTGGACGAGTGCGCCGATGTAAAGGGGAGGAGCACGAAGACTGCGGTGTCGTGGAGAAGTCTATTTTGCGGTGGGGATAGAAAATGGGGAGTATTCAGGTGTACTACTCTGGGTGCCGGGGTGGGGTTGGCTGGGTAGGGTGAACCTGAAGTTACGAAAACAGCCCCCTACCAAGCATCATCTGTAGGCCTGTTCCGAAGGCTATGATGGTAACTTCCCACTGCTCGAATCAGGGTCGCGGGAGATTTTCCCGCCGACCTCAAAATTTTGTGACACCGGACTCCCCGTGTGGCGTGTTGAGTGATTCGGCTAAGCAACTAGCGAGTAGTAGTAGTAAACTCTGCATATTAGGTTTGAGCGAAGTCAAACTTCCTAAAGTTTGACCAAGTTTATAGAAAAATATAAACATTTACCATAACAAATATGTATGATGTGAAAGTACATTCAATAATGAAACTAATGGTATTTATTTGTTATTGTATATGTTAATATTTTTTGTTATAAGCTTTCTGAGAGTTTACAAAACTTGACTTTGACCAATGCTAATACGCGGACTTAAATAAAAACGGAGGGAGTACACATTTGTTTTCTTAGTTTGTAGTGAACTAATCATTTGTTGAAATTGTGAAATAAATATATTAGGCTATTGACTTCGAATGTAATGGTCTATACAATTCAATAGTTACAATCATTGTCGAATCCCAAGATGTATACAAGGTCTATAGTACTCCCTCCATCCGAAAAAACTTGTCATCAAAATGAATAAAAAGAGATGTATCTAGAACTAAATACATCTAGATACATCCTCTTTTATCCATTTTGATGACAAGTATTTCCGGACGGAGGGAGTACTTCACAACATGCTCAAACTCACATAATACCAGTCAAATGAGAATCTAAATGCATTTCATAGTTATTACTTTGTAGGATGCAACAAGAATAACCATAACTCTACATAAACCATTATAGAAGCAACATTTTGACATATCCCAATGTGTGAATGAAACGTGCAGAGAGAGCTTTTGAAGATGGAGCAGAGAGGGCGGGAAAGATTGTATGCATGTGGACGAGAGAGTAGGAATCAAACCTAACGAGACACACACAGAGAGAGAGAGAGAGATAGAAAGAGAGAGGAAGAAGTTAGGTCTGTGAGAAAGATGCATACATGTAATATACATGAGATGCGTGTGCATCTGGATTCTATATACGTGGAAGGAGAAGAGACAACATGTTTGATGAGAGAGTAGGAAAACATGGACGAGAGGGGAAGGATCTCGTGGGTTGAGGGATTGACAATTTTGTGCGGGGGAGAGAGGGATTGGTAATTTTGTGCAAGAGAGAGAGAGAGAGGGCGGGGGGAGGAGTCAGTCAGCCGTCGTCACATCACCCTGCTTCCAAATGACCCCGCATTCTCTAGCGCGATGTGGTCGCCGTCTTCGATCTGGTCGTTGCCCTCTTTGAAGATTGAGGTGTTGTGCATGTTGGGGTGCAAAGAAGCACAAGCGAGAGTGGTCGCCATATAACCTTGGATGGGGATGAATTGTGTGCTCGGGGGAGTGTGTGTGTGTGTGTGTTGTGATGCGTGTGTCTCTCTATCTCTGTGTGTGTGTGTGTCAGATATTGAGAGAAAACAAACCTAAGGAGAGAAATGGGTATTCACGAAGAGATTGTGCGGGCCTTGAGGTGGGCAGGGGCCGGGTGAGGGTGTCAAAATGTGCGCGTTGATGCATGTGTTGCATGCAACTGTGCGAGGGACGGACGAATCGAGAGAGATGGTTGTTGTGTTACGGATGCTCCTCTCTCTCTCACACACACACAAGTAAACTAGAAGACCGTTCTCTCATGTATACACAACGTATCGACATCTGTCTATGTCTCACTCATGCATGATCATTTGCACATTCACACCTCTCTATGTCTGTATCACACGCACACCGTCTCCACATTGCCCTTCCGCCACAACACACATATGGACACATACACACGTTCTCTCTCAGTCACACACACAAAATCAGTATTAAAAAAAACTAGGACGCACCTAAAACGTCCAAATCCAAATAAACACGAACTGCAGCTAAATTCAAATATATGGAAATATTGCAGCGTCAAGAACTTTCACAGGAAAAAAAGTTGAGTAATACTCAAGGATTGTTTTCACACACACAAAAAGGTTCGGTGGATGTCCTTTGAGCGCGACATGGTGACGCACCGTTCGATCGACCGCGCGGCCGCGGTTCACGCGCTTGCACAGGATTCCGTATCGTGGCTGTGGTACTAACTAATAAAAGCGCTGCCTAAGTCTAATGTTTACGTGTACTAGTACGGTTTTCTTTTAAGTTTGACCAACCTTATATTTAAAACTAAAGTAAGCTCCCACACGCGCACTCATCAATATGCCGCCGCCGCCGTTGCGCATGCCGACGCCCGCCTGCTCCGGCCAACAATTTCTCGCCCATCACCGCCGTGTCGCCGCCATCCCTGTGCCATGAAGCCGAAGGCTCGCCCGCTCATGTTGTCTGCAGTTCCTCCTCGCGATGCCGCCGCGCTGCCAAGCATGCAAGCAACTGGTGGAGCCGCGTCTATGCATGCAGCGTACGAAGAGGAGGACGAGCGCATGCTCCAGCACGCCGGTGAGGAGGAACTAGCGTGTCATTGTCGTCTCCGCCTGCGCGGAGGAGGCGCGCATGGTGGCTGTCGCGGCGGAAGCCCGTCGCGCGAGCGTCGAGCCCGCAAACCGGGTGCGGACGTGGAATCTACCTTCGAGACCTTGAATGCCACGTGGATCCTGCAATCTGAAGGAGCAATTTGGGTCAGTTAACTCATGTGAGCCGTTTGATGCAACATGGATGGCTAGAAGGGCTTCTTCCACCTCTTCTGCCGCCTTCTTCCTTCGCTCCATCGAACTTCTTTCACAAATCGACTGACCCAAATTATACTACTAGTACAAACGTATTAAGTACAGTAGGAACACGAAGATACAAGCAGTAGTACCAACTGCAAGAAGAACAGTAGTAAGACATAGTACTAGTACTACTGTACATACTAAAGAGTTCAAATAACGAGAAAGAACATAAACATAGTTCTGTTGGGGCCTCAGCACAACACACCCTTGAAAATAAACTAATAAGCAACTAGTCCGCTTGACACTGGAGTAGAACCAGCATGAGCGACGGCACTGCCACCTATTTGGAGTCCGAGTCCACGTCCTCGACTTTGTCCTCGTCCCTCTTCCTCTTCGCCGATGCTTCTTTGCTTGAACCGGACACTGAGCTCTACTTCTTCATCCAACCCTTGTAGATATTTAAACAAAGGTAGGCATCCATTGCTGCGTACAGGATGTGATCTTCATCTAATGTCTTCGACTCCCATGCATGATGAAACTCGTGATGAGGTTTCTTCAGTTTAGCGTACGAAGGATCAATCATGGCTGCTTCCAGGGTCAGCATTGAAGGTTGAGAGGAGGACACCAGGCTTTCCTTCTGGAGATCGAAGGGCTGGCCTACAACGAGACCTATCCGACACAGGACGTCAGTGTCGTTCTTAAAGCCTATAGTAATGAATTTCACTCTTTTGTCCTTGAGGAAGTTCTTAAAATCCTGGCACTCAACGTCGGCATGGCATATGTGGTAGACCAAGCAAACGTTATGTACGCAAACCTGGATCACGGCGGGCTTCTTCCTCTCTTCGTCCTTTAGATCCTTCTCTCGTCCCAGGACTGTGGTGTACTCAGCATCTAGCCCAGCGACCCACTCATCCGTTGAACTGTTGAACATGCATAGGAAGCGAGCAAGCCATGCTTTCACCGTCTCGGATCCACGTGTGTAGATGACGATGAACTGATCGCCGGTGATGGATCTAACCTGGTACTCAGCGGCGACCATGGAGATTTGGGAGGCCATGGATTTTGGAGGAGGGTTAGGAGAAGTTGAACTGTTGCACCCCGAAAAAAAAACTGGGAGCGAACTAATGTGGAAGGACGGGACGACTGGGAGCGAACTTTTGTAAGGTAGAAGACAGGGACAAGTAGGGCATGCGAACGGCATGGGGTTGTTGGCTTGCCCGCTGGATAAATGGCTGCAAGCCCCCAAAGAGTTCTCGAGAACTATGCGGGACCCACTAGATGTCATGTCTATTAGACCCATGTCGTAGGCCTGACGTTATAGCTTCTGCCTGTTCGCACGCCATGCCGGCGCGTGGATGTAACTTCACTTAATTCCGTCAAACGTCGCGCCTCCCATGACCTTCGCCTCCCTCATGCGGTCGCGCCCTTGGAGACTTCGACCGGCTATAAATGAGCAATTTTTTTGCCTTTTTTTAGACAAGCAATTTTTTTGCCTACTCCGCATGCATGATACTCCCTCTTGTCCTTTTTACTCCCGTCAACCGTTTGCAAAGTGTTTGACCAAATTTATACTTTTTTTGAACACCACCTTATATTAATTAACCAGCCACACCAGTACACTCATTCGATACAATATTCCCAAAACACTTAGGCGCGGTGCATTAACTTCTACCTCGTTTCTTGTTTCTTGACATATCAACCAATAGGAGATGTGGGTGTGCATGCTTTTAATGACTTGAGACTACCAAACAGGACATGCAGTGGTTAGTTCATTGCATGCAATGCTATTAATTAGCAAATAAACATTAAGATCTCTCGTTTTCCCCTCCTCCTTGGTCACAGTGCACAATCTAAGATGACTTGCTCACCTAGATGGAGGGAGTACTGATTATAATGAGTATAAGAACTACATTTTATAATGAGTGTAAAAATATTGATTTGACATTGTGAATGTTGACACATTGTGGAATAGTTTTTGAAGTCTGCAAAAGTACTCAACTAGTGCTGTCGTTCTCCACAAAAAAATGTGTTTACCAATGCATGCATGAACACTGGTTACTCTAACCCCCCTCTCTTCTTTAATTCTTTGCCACATCAGCATGTTTGCTATTCCCGTGTGCTAAGATACCACCATTATGGCCAGCCTTAATCATTGCATGCAATAATTTAGTGCACCTTGAAATATGAACATGTGTGGGGCGTGTTTGTTTTTAATGACTTGAGACTATACCTACCCCGACATGCAAGATGACTTATTATGCACCGTTCCCCATACCTGCAGGAAGCCCGTTCGTCTCCAAATCTTTTCCTCTCCATGTGTGGAAATAATATGCCTGCCAAACTCTCCTTCTCCCTCCAACGGTCCCACCACTCCACCCCATGTGAAAAAATCTGCATGCATGACTCTCCTCCCCCCACGCTCGTCCAATCCGTTGTGACCAGCAATATTTCCACCCCTTCGCTCACCCGTAATTTACTCCAACAAATATGCCCACGTAGCTGTTACTTAACTGCAGGTGCATTCGGTCACTGACATATGGGCCCAACATGCGTCTGGCCCACATGTCAGTGACGCAACTGGACCTGCAGTTAAGTCAGTGCAGCTCAGTCCATATCTTACGTAGGTGTGCCATTGCTCGCTATAAATATTGCGCCTCCCATGACATCACTATCTCCTCCCCTTCACGTTCACGTTCATCACTATCTCCTCCCCCTCCCTCTCATGTCGACCACCATGGCATCGCCCCTCCCTAGCCCTACGAGCGCCTCGCAGCACCGCGTGGACGGTCACGCGTCGCCGTTCCGTTCCTCGCCGCCACTAGTCGAGGAGGACACGTCGGTGTTCCGCTCCTCGCCGCTACGCGACGCGTCGCTGTTCCGTTCCTCGCCGCCACTAGTCGAGGAGGACGCGTCGGTGTTCCACTCCTCACCGCGACGCGTCGAGGTGGACGCGTCGGTGTTCCCAATCTCGCCAGCACACGCACCGGAGGACGCGTCGGCTCCCCGCTATGAGGAGAACACCGCGCCGCCCGCCGAGCCCCCCAGCCTTGAGGAGCTTTGGAAAGAAATGGATGTCGCCTTGTGGGAGGCTTTGCCTCCAACAGAGCGCGCCAAAATAGAGGCGGAGAAGAAGGCTGAGGAAGAGAAGCGCACCGCGGAACAAGCTGCCTGGGAGGCCTATGTCGCGTCCGAGAGAGTCAGGCAATTGGCTCTTTGGGAGAAGGCTCGTGCGAGGGCCGTGAGGGTGGCGGAGGACGCCCGTGCCGACGCCATGAGTACAGTCGGGCCCAAGCGCATCATCTACGCTTGGCGGTATGTGGACCGAGTGCACGCTTCCAGCGAGGAGGAGTACCTGTTGGCGCCGGATCACCACACCGGTGAGATCGCGCTCGCCTGCTGGCAAGCCGCCAATCAGCACCTCGCGAGTTGCGAGGCTGAGGAAGAGGCGTTGTGTCAGCGTGCTGGGAAACGGCCGCGCACCAGGGCACTCGTGGCACGCCGCAAGCGCTCCTGCGAGCGCTGTGGCTTTTAGGAGGAGTATAATTTTTGTTTCGTAAGGCGATCTCATTAGTTTTGGGACGCAAATGATAAATCCCGAACGCTCAGGAATTTTTAGCATCCTTAATTAAGTATGTAAAAGGGAAAGTTTGGAAACCTTGTGTATTCGTACGCATTTTGCAAGTACGTGCATATAGCACAAACTTTACTATATGCTATCACACTACACGTCTCTCTCGATATATGCTTGCAGACTGTGCTACTCCCTCCGTCCAGGTCAATAAGTCATCTTCGGTTGTGCACCGTGACCAAGAAGGAGGGAAGACTTATACACCTAGACGGAGGGAGTACTACTATTACTTATGTACGTGCAAATGCATGTTTAACATTACGATGCGGTTTTTGTAAAAGTGGAAAAACAGCACTAGTCAAGCTTGTGAAACGATTCAGTGCAAAACAAATGAAAAAAATGCTTGTTTGATTGTTTACTTTTAGCTTCCTTCTCTATGGTTATTTCTCTATCATACTTTGTACGGAGTATCTCACTGGTTGGAAAGGCATGCAAATTCCCAAACCGCTTCCTACACCTTGTATCGAATTTTTTGCCTAACAGGTTGTGTCATGCAATTGGAATTCCAACTTGAGTACTACTACTAGTAGGAGTACCAGGGGCCAGTTCTTTTAGGCTTCTAGATTAGTAATCCCATAACTACTACCTATGTCCTGGTTTATTGGTCCCCATTGTAATCTGTGTCAAATTTTTGGTCAAAATTTAGCACAAATTACAATGGTGGGGAAAAACCAGTTAAATCTTTGGTCAAAATTTAGCACAAATTACAATGGTGAGGAATAAACCAGGACGGAATAGTAGTTTAGAAGCCCAAATAAATGAGTGAGGCGCCATATTGTTACTCTCCACTGTGACTAGTCTTGTGAGAAAAGCTGGGGAACCCGCCAAAAGAACTGGCCCTAGGAGTAGTAGCTAGGGATCGAGTGTGCGAGATGAACCGGAGAAAGTAAATGCAGAGAGATGAAATGCAAAAAAGACGGAGGGATGTGATGGTTGCTTGTCCGTTTATTTGACCAGGCCACTTATTACTGGGAGTGGTTGGGTTTTGTGATATGACGGCTTTACTGCCGCGCCACGAGCAGGGTGAGAGGTGAGACTCCCGTGCAGCGCCTCCCTCTACACGTACTACTACTCCCTCCATCCATTTTTACAGGGCCTAACTTGTCAACCTTTCGTACCAAGGCATGTCCGCAAAAAGAGGAACTGGTTTTGGGACTAGTATTTGGATCCCGTGTAATCTTGCATGCAGCCTCCTTTGAATGCCTAGCCACTGGCCTCCCTTCCTTTAATCCCTCGCATGCAAATTACTCTCCTCCCTTTTCTACATGCATGCCCAACCATAATTCCTCAAATCATGCATGCCTTGGCTGAAATATAAAGCTCGCTCCTCCTTTGAAAATATGGTGGTGCTATCCATGCATGCAAATCAATGCGATGGCCAGAGCATTTTCACGATGAAGGGACCACGCATGACTTGCAAGAGAAAATTAAGATGGAGATGCCTCGGTTAGTTCGTTTGGATAGGTTTGTTAAGATACTATTTCATCTCTAGAGCTCACAAACATTCGGGTGAAATAGATAAAAAGTATCTTTTGCAAACAAAAGCGTTCAACTGTTCAACCTGCATCCAAAACTTGTGAAGAAATAACTCTTATTGTGCTTTGCAGGAAATGATCTTCAAGAATTAGTTTTTGAGTATCCATTATTATACATGTTGGCTACAGATGACATGGCACTTTCTTGTAGCCAACAGTTGGCTATACTATTTAAGTATTAACCATGCCCTTATACACCTAGACGGAGGGATTAAATCAGGATGACTTGGGAGGGGGCAGAGGATATGTAAGAAATGGTTCATCATAAGTCTTTCACCAGTACTGTAGTAAAAATTCATACATGGAAGATTCTAGACTAAACCATAAATGGATACACTTTTATTAATGCGCGATACTCCAATAGAGCAAGATCATTCATGGAAGTCTCCACATGCTTAGACAGCGGATTACATTGAGCGAAGACTAATGATCAACATTTAACTTGAAAATGCAGATGTCCAGGTGAACCTCCTTGGAGTCCCCGTGCACATTGTTGGAGTCCAAATAACACCATGGGTTTTCCATGTCCACATCGGCGGGTAAGTCCCAGCTCCGCAGAGTCCAAGTATGCTCGGTGTAGCCAGTGTCGCCGCCCACGCGTGTAGGTCTCCTCTTCTCATGCTCATACAAGTGGTAGAAGAGCTCACCTTATAAAGGCCTACTAGCAAAATTCCAACATCGACCAGGCCGTCCATGAAATGGGAGTGGCTGTAGGGGACGTTGCGCCAGTTGAATATATGAGCAAGTTACTACGAGATTTAATCCGAATAAGCACAAAATAAATCATGACGGCTATAAAATATATGAAACTAATAACATGGACTAGCATAGTAGTAGGATACAGAGTAGAAACATGAAGTCTACCATGATTTCGAACAGGAAGGACAGAAACACATACGGTGCAACGGGAGCAGCACCGTTGGTGTTGAGGTTGTCGCCCATGTCCAAACACCATGTAGACACGGTATTTGAGCATGGTTCGTAGTCATTCCACGCTCGGGAATTGAAGTTTGTAACTATTTTAGATTAGAATATACTACTCCTCCGGTGCCAGTAGTAGAGAAGAGTCCTACTCTACTACTCTACTCAAGCAAGTTAGGGCATAGCACTGCAGGGAGTACCAGTACTGTGATCACTCAAGCAAGTTGTCTGGCATCGACATGACCCTACACTGATGGTATGTGTCTCGTAAGTCAAGCGGCATGCTGTAGTCATCATCACCTGTCCACTTCCCGCAGCACATATTCGCTTCTCCATCTTTGTCCGCACATAATCGCGTCCAATGTTCCATCCCCGCTAAGGCGCCTCCCCCCCTTGTCTGAAACCCAAGCACTAACAATGGCAGAACCGAGCAGCGTCCGCCGAAAGAGTGGCTGGAATTCGCTCCCCATAGAGGTAATCAAGCTCATTGTTTCGCGTGTGGACAATCTCAGTACCATGCCGCTCGCCACGTGCTCGTCGGGGCTGTACTGTTTACTCAAAGCCCTTAGGCCGGAGCTTTTTAAGCCAGCTCCTTGCTTGCTGATGCCGCCTGATCTTCAGAAACGGCGTGTCACGCAACATAATGATCATAGGGTGGCAAGCATCAACCCCCTTGACTGCGATCCGATCCCCGTCAGCCTCAACTACATTAACGGTATGTACTGGGTCGGCATGAACACGTCTTGGATGGTGCTCGTCGACGGTCGCGACAGCTGGATGCTCGTGGAGGTCTACACCCGGCGATTGATCCCCCTTCCTTCGATTAACACTGCACTGCTTTGGCACCGCGGCCCAGAATACTCGGAATCTTACAGTAGCCAACATCATACCAAGTTTGATTTTCTCAAGGTTGTAATCTGCCAAGTGCCCACAAGATCTGCGAATTATAAAGACTTCAGGCTAATTGCGTTCTTCAACCGCGGTCTCGCCTATCTGACAGGTCACTGCGGTAAGTGGATAAATCTGCACGTCCATCGCAGGATCATACATCCTCCATGGTTCTCTGATGCAATTGAACACAAGGGCTTCATTTACGTTGTCGACTCCTTCTATGGCTGGACGTATTGCTGGCCTACTCCAGTCATCGCTACAAATGGCTGCTACAGCAGTATGTTACTTTCCTATGATATCGTGATGGCTTGCTTATATTACTGTCAACATTTGCTGAAAAAATATTCATGCTCATAACATGCTGTTCTTGAGATTAACTAAACTAAGAGCCCTTTTTTATTTGACTCCAACTTGATATGATGTTGTAGGCCACTTGGTGTCCCTACCCTTCCTAATCCCAGAACCTTTCAAAGAAAAGCGGCATGGCAGTTGCAGGTGGTTCCTGGCTCGATCAGACGATGGCGAAAGATTGATGATCGTTCGCACGCACCGGACGTGTTGTTTCGCGGAATACAATCACAGTCACTGCAAGGTCTTTGAGCAGGATCCCAGCTTCTCTGGGCCTTCAAGAATTTTTGACTGGAGGCTGGTAAGTAGCCTTGGTACACGCTCTCTGTTTGTCAGACTGAATTATCAGATTAACCAGGAGATAACCGGCGGCAAGGATCATGATGGCAGCGCGGTTTCGTTCATCAGGCAAAACTGTGTGTACACAGCGTACCATGCGTCTGTGCATGCACCATACCCTGATATGTGCCGCCACGCTCTGCAGCCCAAAGTAGGAGAGAGGGTCGCAAGTATCAGACTTCGACCTGCTGGCCGGAGTTTCCCCCGTCAGGCACCCATCTGGTTCAAGCCGTCAGCCAATCTCCACAGCTTAATAAATAGTAACGTCTAACTGAGCCAGTTAGTTAGATGCGTACACTTGGTGTAGTAGGAACTTTATTTAGTTTGATGCATACACTTGTTCTTTTTTGGTAGCCCTTTTTTAATGATGGCCGATGTTTGGTTTGGAAGAGAGAGCTGCGTCTTCACTCTTCTGGCCTGCTTACTGCTTCTGTTGCACCCCCAGCCCTGGTTGCTACTGCTGTTTTCAATGTACAATCAGTAGTATATTTCGTCTGTTGGTTGAATAAATGTGTTGTTAGAACGACAAACACAATGTTTTGGAAGTCGTTGCACGGTTCGATCCTTTAGTGCCCCATAATGTACGTAGCGCATACTATTTATCGAACGAAACACATTTTTTTAAAACTCGGAACACATTTTCCACTTGTTGATAACATGCAACCCACTGATGAAGGCCCAATAGAGAAGCCCATAATTAACTGGAAGGGAGGCTCTCACATGAATCTGGCCCAGGTACATGCTCATGGTCCCCTAAACATAAATAAGTAAATAAATAAAGCTAAATGCTCATGCACCAGTTCTTTGAGAAAATAGCTAGCCCAGTATTTCTTTTTGAAGAATACCCAAGCTAGGCCTATTTGTTTTCTCCGAATTACTGGGCTGCAAATCTTTCAAGATGAGGAGGGATGCATTCCGGCCTGGCTTAAGAGTATGGTCAATGTCTGTTAAAAGTAATATCAAAAGGGGTTGAAAATTCCAAAAAAATTATAGCAAATGGGATATAAGTTTCTTTTTTTGTTTTTGTTCTTCACTGATATCTTATACGTATTTCATTGGATTTAACATGACATAGTACTAATTTATTTTTAAATTTGTTTTACTATGGCTATTAATTTTTGGATTAAGAATATTTCGTTCCCCAGCAAAAATTTGCGAATTTTCAAAATTTCCCACATATTTAGTTAATTTTTTGACCCTGGCACTGACCAGAAAATGGCCAAGAATTCTAAAAATGGTAAATGGGCTGCAATAAATTCCATATGAATTAGAAAATGAATAAAAAATATAAAAATAATAGCAAATGGGCTGTACACGCCATGGATTTCGAGGCTGACTTGTTTACGAAAGGCTTTGTCAGTGAACACACGATTCTAGCAGCAGTTAGTGTTGGATGTCCATCCAACGGCCGACGTGCTTCTTTAATCTCTAATCTTCCTGCTCCAGCCGCCTAAACTAGCTCCGGTGGGACTGCCTGCTCCCTCCTCTTGTGGCCCGCTGTGATGCCGCGCAGGCTTCCCCGGCCCGCCCTACTCCCTCCGCTGGCCTGGCCGCACGCAATCAACTGCCTCCTTATTACGCGAAAAAATGATTCCTCCCACTGATATCTAGGGCGCACCGGTTGGGAGGCTAACCTGTGGGCCTACTAAGTTGACGCGTACGCAGGGCTTGTCAACTTAGTCAACAAACGATTCTAGCAGTAGTAATCGTTGGATTTGAATCGAACGGTCCTGTTGCTTCTTCAATCGCTGCTCTTCTTGCACCAGCCACCCAAACCAGTGCCGGGGAGACCACCTGCTCCTGCCTCTAGTGGTCGGCTGTGCTGCCGATGAGGCCTCATCGCCCCCTACTACTCCCACCGCTAGCCAGGCCCTGCGGCGACGGCAACCTCACACCGCAGTCGAACCAGTGAACCCTCGTACTCCTCTCCGCGTGGGCATCCACTGCCGCGTCTTCCCCGGCTCCGCGTTGTCCCCTTCCTAGGCCTCGTCGTTGTCGACCGCCTTGGTGCTCTTGGTGCGGCGTGGTCAACGTGGTCAACGACATTCCATCGGAAGAGTACTGTACGTGGAGAGGCTGACAGCTGGGTCCATGGCCAAAACCCAGTTTTTTTGTGATTTGCCAAGTAAGTCGCTTTGTCAGGCCTGTTGGGCTGCAAATCTTTCAAGACAAGGAGGAGAGCTTTCATTCGGCTGGCCGAGAAAATGGCCCATCAGTAATGAGAAATGGGATGTACATTTTTAAAACACATCAAATCGGCAATTAGTTTCAAATATCTTTTTTTTCATTTCGCGATTTGAAATTACATTAATTTTTATGCGTGGAGAATTTGTTGGATTTTATATTGATATACATTTATTTTGAAAATCAGTTTGAATGTGAGTCGAAATTTCGGGATTAAAAACAGTTCGGACCGCACCGAAATATGCAAAATTTCGTATAATTTTTTAACCGTGACCACAATATGGGTTGTAATGCTTACAAAAAGAATACAGGCTCCAAAAAACCTTAATAATTAGCAAATGGGCTGTAAATTATTAGAAATAATGGCAGATGGGTTGTATGTTGTTTCCCACAGATTTGAGGCTTTCCTAAAAAAAGGTTGACACACAAGCAGTGACTGTTGGATGGCCATCCAACGCCCGTCGTGCTTCTTCAATCTCTGCTCTTCCTGCTCCAACCGCTCAAACAGGCGCCGGAGGGACTGCCTGCTCCCTCCTCAACACGGCTGGCTCTGCTGCCACGCAGGCCTCACCGCCCCACTGTACTCCCATCGCTGGCCTAGCCATCCCTCTACTCACCCACACCTGCTGTTATTCTCCGGCGACGGCGAGGCCTCGTACAGTCGAAACGTCCCCCCCCCCCCCCCCCGCTATCATCTCGGACCCACCGGAAGTGCCTCCTTATTATGCACAAAAAAATGAATACTCCCCCGGCTAGCTGGGACCCACCTTGGTGGGAGGCTGACTTGTGAGCCTACTAAGTTGACGAGGACGAAGGTCTTTGTCAACTTAGTCAATATGAACGATTCTAGCTCCAGTGACTGTATGATGTCCATCCAACGGCCGTAGTGATTGTTCAACCTCTGGTCTTCTTGCTCCAGCCGCCCAAAGTAGCGCCGGTCGTGCCGCCTGCTCCTGCCTCCCATGGCCGGCTGTGCTACCGTGGAGGCCTCACCGCCCCCTACCCCACTGCTGGCCAGGCCCTGCGGTGACGGCAGCCTCACACCGCAGCCGAACGAGTGAACCCTCATACTCCTCTCCGCGTGGGCATCCACTGCAGCGTCTTCACCGGCTCCACGCCGTCATCCACCGCCCTGGTGCTCTCAGCGCGGCGTGGTCAACGTGGTCAAGGAACGACTTCCATCCAACATGGACTGTACGTGGAGAGGCTGACAGCTGGGTCCACGGCGGCAGCAAGGAAGTGCCTCCTTATTACACGGAAAATAATGATTCCTCCACCTGACAGGAGGGACCCACCGGACGGGCCACCGTATTTCACGAAAAAAATGTTTCCCCCCTGACTGCTGGGACCCACCAGCTACACCTTCGCACGCAAGGAAGTGCGTCCGGGCAAAAAAAAACGATTCGCCCCCCTGACTGCTGGGACCCACCAGCTACATGTTCGCACGCAAGGAAGTGCGTCCGGGCAAAAAAAGAAAACCAGAACGATTCGCCCCCCTGACTGCTGGTACCCACTGGCCCCCCGACTGCTGGGACCCACCAGCTACATCTTCGCACGCAAGGAAGTGCGTCCGGGCAAAAAAACGATTCGCCCCCTGACTACTGGGACCCACCAGCTACATCTTCGCATGCAAGGAAGTGCCTGACAGTCGGGACCCACCTGGTCGAAGCGTATGTAGCGTCATCATTCTGGTCGCGAACGTGTACGTACATACTGGTCGATGTAGAGGCGCGCACGTGTCGTAGTAGAGGCGCGCACATGTCGTAGTAGAGGCGCGCACGTAGCATGTACACGTACGTACAGCGGCCAGGGTGCAAGAAAGAAAATACGGCCACGTATGTGTACATACGGGCGGGGTCTTGAACGCCTACTCGCGCATACGTACGGCGAGGGCTCGTGTACATGGCTGGGTCAGAACGGAGAAACAGCGTCGTCGTCGTGTTCATGGGTCGGAACAGAATGCGTGGTCGTGTTCATCGGGAGGGCTTGGACGGAAGAGGCGATGGAAACGAGGTCTGGCGTACCACACAACGGAGGAAATGGACCTCCTACGGTCGAAACGGGGGTCCTGTTGATCGGGAGGGGTGTGGCGTACCACAAAACGGAGGAAACGGACCTCCTACGGTCGAAACGGGGGTCCTGTTGATCGGGAGGGGTGTGGCGTACCGCAAAACGGAGGAAACGGACCTCCTACGGTCGAAACGGGGGTCCTGTTGATCGGGAGGGGTGTGGCGTACCGCAAAACGGAGGAAACGGACTCGTGTTGGAGCGCTACGATCGAAATGGGGTCCTGTTCATTGGGAGGGGTGTGGCGTACCGCAAAACGGGACTCCACGGGATACTGTTCATGTCCACCGTCGACCCCCTCCAGCCTCCACGAGCTACTGTTCATCCACCGTCGACCTCCTCCAGCTTCCACGGGCTCCTGTTCATCCAGCCTCCACCGCGCGCTACTCCACCGGCTACTGTTCAACCACCCCTCCACCGTCTACTGTTCATCCAGCCCTCCACACCACGGGGTCCTGTTCAACCACCCCTCCACGGGCACCCCTCCACCGTCTACTGTTCATCCTGCCCTCCACACCACGGGGTCCTGTTCATACACCCCTCCATGGGCACCCCTCCACCGTCTACTATTCATCCAGCCCTCCACCACACACGGGGTCCTGTTCATCCAGAGGCAACGCCACCGCTCACTATTCATCCACCCCCCCCCCCCCCGCAACGCTCATTGTTCATCCCATCGATCGGCTTCAGTTAGCAGCAGTAGCCAAGGAATCGCTCGATCGGGTTCAGTTAACAGCCATCGGTCGATCGCTCGGGTTCAGTAACGCGTAGCCTGCAGTGCAATCGCTCGGGTTCAGTTAGAGCCCAACGCCTCACTCGGGTTCAGTTAGAGCCAATGCCTCGCACACATGCGCATACGTGTATGAGAGAAATGCGCATCGCTCGGCCCCCGACCTCCCACCGTAACCGGGAACTCCCCGAAATTTTCCTCCCCCTTGCTTCTACCATGGTTTTTTCCGTCATGGACGGCGCAAAGAATGTCATGCAGCTGCGTCTTCGGCCCGCCCATGATGAAAAGCCCATTTTTTGTCATGATTTTTTGTCATAGAAGTAGGATCCCACCACATCTATGATGATACCGGGTTTTTTCATAATTATCGTCATAGAAGTGTCATATGTATGACAGAAAAAAATTTCGTTCGGCCCAAAATGTCACGGATGTGTCTTTTTTTGTAGTGAAGGATTATGAATTCTCTATCGACCCAGAGTTAATTACTCTGGTTGAATCTGATCCTTTCCATGGTTATGAAACTGAAACTGTTGTGGCACATCTTACTAAGTTGAATGGCATAGCCACCCTTTTTACTCATGATGAGAAAACTCGTTATTACTTTATTCTCAAATTATTTCATTTCTCATTAAAGGGTGATGCTAAAGCATGGTACAATACTCTTGCTCCTGGCTGTGTGCGTAGTCCCCAGGATATGGTTTATTACTTCACTGGAAAATATATTCCTGGTCATATGAAACAAGCTGCCTTACAGGAAATATTTAACTTTGTGCAAACTAAAGAAGAGAGTCTCCCACAAGCTTGCGGGAGGCTTTGCCAGTTACTGATCATCTGCTACCTCTTGAGCATGCGCTAGTTTTCCCTTGAAGAGCAAAGGGTGATGCAGCAAAGTAGTGCAAGTATTTTCCCTCAGTTTTGAGAACCAAGGTATCAATCCAGTAGGAGACAACGCACAAGTCACCTAGTACCTGTACAAACAATCAAGAACCTTGCAACCAACACGATAAAGGGATTGTTAATCCCTTCACGGTCACTCACAAAAGTGAGATCTAATAAAGATAATAAAGTAAATATTTTTGGTATTTTTGTTGTATAGATTGGAAAGTAAAGATTGCAAAATAGTAAACGAGATGCGATGTAAATAAAAGAGATGCAATATAGTAAGAAAGAGACCCGGGGGCCATAGGTTTCACTAGTGGCTTCACTCAAGATAGCATGTATTACGGTGGGTGAAAAAATTACTGCTGAGCAATTGATAGAAAAGCGCGTAGTTATGAAGATATCTAAGGCAATGATCATGAATATAGGCATAATGTTCATGTCAAGTAGACCAAACGATTCTGCATCTACTATTATTACTCCACACATCGACCGCTATCCAGCATGCATCTAGAGTATTAAGTTCATAAGAACAGAGGAACGCATTAAGAAAGATGACACAATGTAGAGGGATAAACTCAAACAATATGATATAAACCCCATATTTTTATCATCGATGGCAACAATACAATACGTGCCTTGCTGCTGCTACTGTCACTGGGAAAGGACACTGCAAGATTGAACCCAAAGCTAAGCACTTCTCCCATTGCAAGAAAGATCAATCTAGTAGGCCAAACTAAACCGATAATTCGAAGAGACTTGCAAAGATATCAAATCACGCATATAAGAATTCAGAGACGAACCAAATAATATTCATAGATAATCTTGTTCATAAACCCACAATTCATCGGATCCCGGAAAACACACCGCAAAAGAGTATTACATCGGATAGATCTCCAACAACATCGAGGAGAACTTTGTATTGTGAATCAAAGAGAGAGAGAATAAGCCATCTAGCTAATAACTATGGACCCGAAGGTCTGTGGTAAACTACTCAAGCTTCATCGGAGAGGCAATGGTGTTGATGTGGAAGCCCTCCGTGATTGATTCCCCCTCCGACAGATCGCTGAAAAAGGCCCCAAGAAGGGATCTCACGGGTATAGAAGGTTGCAGCGGTAGAAAAGTGGTTTCGTGGCTCTCTGCGATCGATCTAGGGTATAAGAGTATATATAGGCGAAAGAAGTATGTCAGTGGAGCTACGAGGGGCCCACGAGGGTGGGGGCGTGCCTACCCCCCTGGTCGCGCCCTCCTGCCTCGTGGAGTTCCAGACTTCGACTCCAAGTCTTCTGGATTGCTTTCGGTCCAAGAAAGATCATCGTGAAGGTTTCATTCCGTTTGGACCCCATTTGGTATTCCTTTTCCGCGAAACTCTAAAATAGGCAAAAAAACAGAAACTGACACTAGGCCTCAGGTTAATAGGTTAGTCCCAAAAATAATATAAAAGAGCATATTAAAGCCCATTAAACATCCAAAACAGATAATATAATAGCATGGAACAAACAAAAATTGTAGATACGTTGGAGACGTATCAAGCATCCCCAAACTTAATTCCTGCTCATCCTCGAGTAGGTAGATGATAAAAACAGAATTTTTGATGTGGAATGCTACCTAACATAATTATCAATGTAATTTTATTTATTGTGGCATGGATATACAGATCTGAAAGATTCAAGACAAAAGTTTAATATTGACATAAAAATAATAATATTTCAAGCATACTAACAAAGTAATCATGTCTTCTCAAAATAACATGGCCAAAGAAAGTTCATCCCTACAAAATCATATAGTTTGGATATGCTCCGTCTTCGTCACACAAAATATTCAGATCATGCACAACCCTAATGACAAGCCAAGCAATTGTTTCATACATTAGTATTCTCAAAAAAATTCAACTTTCACGCAATACATGAGCGTGAGCCATGGACATAACACTATAGGTGGAATAGAGTGGTGGTTGTGGAGAAGACAAAAAAGGAGGAAGATGGTCTCACATCAACTAGGCGTATTAATGGGCTATGGAGATGCCCATCAATACATATCAATGTGAGTGAGTAGGGATTGCCATGCAACGGATGCACTAGAGCTATAAATGTATGAAAGCTCAACCAAAGAAACTAAGTGGGTGTGTGATAACCCACAAGTATAGGGGATCAATTGTAGCCTCTTTCGATAATTAAGAGTGTCGAACCCAACAAGGAGCTAAAGGTAGAACAAATATTCCCTCAAGTTCTATCGACCACCGAGACAACTCTACGCACGCTTAACGTTCGCTTTACCTAGAACAAGTATGAAGCTAGAAGTACTTTGTAGGTGTTGTTGGATAGGTTTGCAAGATAATAAAGAGCGTGTAAATAAAAAAGTAGGGGTTGTTTAGATGAAGAAACAACTAAGTTAGTTTTAGTAGAGAGCTTGTTGTCACACAAGAAAGTTATTTGTCCCTAGGCAATCGATAACTAGACCGGTAATCATTATTGCATATTTGAGGGAGAGGCATAAGCTAACACACTTTCTCTTCTTGGATCATATGCACTTATGATTGGAACTCTAGCAAGCATCCGCAACTACTAAAGTTCATTAAGGTAAAACCCAACCATAGCATTAAAGTATCAAGTCCTCTTTATTCCCATACGCAAACAACCTACTTACTCGGGTCTGTGCTTCTGTCACTCATGCCACCCACCATAAGTAATCATGAACATATTTCAAACCCTACAGCGGGGATCCCTCATGCTTGCGCGACACCGAGAGCACCATAGGACAGCACCAATAATAAAAACATGCAACTCAAACCAATCACGATCATCAATTAACCCATAGAACAAAACGGATCTACTCAAACATCATAGGATAGACATACATCATTGGGAAATAATATATAGCGTTGAGCACCATGTTTAAGTAGAGAGTACAGCGGGGAAAAGAGGGGTTACACCGCTGCATAGAGGGGGGAAGAGTTGGTTATGACGATGGTGTAGATCGTTGTCGCGATGATGGCCTCGGCGGCGTTTCGGCGCAACCGGGAGAGAGGGGGAGAGAGCCCCCTTCTTCTTCTTCTTCTTCCTTAACCTTCTCCCTAGATGGGAGAAGGGTTTCCCCTCTGGTCCATGGTCTCCATGGTGTGGGAGGGGCGAGAGCCCCTCCGAGATTGGATCTGTATCTCTCTGTTTCTGCATTCCAGATTCTGCCCTTTCACCATTTCTTATATTCCCGGAGATCCGTAACTCAGATTGGGCTGAAATTTGGACACGATTTTTATCCGAATATTAACTTTCTTGCGGCGAAAGAAGGGCAACAACCGCCTTACGGGGTGTCCACGAGGGTCAGGGGCGCGCCCCCTGCCTCGTGGGCCCCTCGAGCATCGTCTCGCGTTGATTCCACTTCCCAAAATTCACATATATTCCAAAAAAAATCTCCTTCAGTTTTTATCCCGTTTGGACTCCGTTTGATATGGATTTTCTGCGAAACAAAAAACATGCAACAAACAGGAACTGACACTGGGCATTTGATCAATATGCTAGTCCCAAAAATAGTGTAAAAAATTGCCAAAACTATATGAATTGTATAATATTGGCATGGAACAATAAAAAATTATAGATACGACGGAGACGTATCAGTGTGCATCCAACTTGCTTGCTCACGAAGACCTAGGGCATTTTGAGGAAGCCCATTATTTGAATATACAAGCCAAGTTCTATAACAAAAATTTCCACTAGTATATGAAAGTGACAAAATAAGAGACTCTCTATCATGAAGATCATGGTTCTACTTTGAAGCACAAGTGTGGAAAAAGGATAGTAGCATTGTCCCTTCTCTCTTTTTCTCTCTTTTTTTGTTTGGCTTCTTTGGCCTCCCTTTTTTCATTGGCTTCTTTGGCCTCTGTTTTTATTTCCTCACACGGGACAATGCTCTAATAATGATGCACACTTCTATTTATTTACAACTCAAGGGTTACAACTCAATACTTAGAACAAAATATGACTCTATATGAGTGCCTCCGGCGGTGTACCGAGATGTGCAATGAATCAATAGTGACATGTATGAAAAAAATTATGAATGGTGGCTTTGCCACAAATAAGATATCAACTACATGATCATGCAAGGCAATATGACAATGATGGAGCGTGTCATAGTAGACGGAACGGTGGAAAGTTGCATGGCAATATATCTCGGAATGGCTATGGAAATGCCATAATAGGTAGGTATGGTGGCTGTTTTGAGGAAGGTAAATGGTGGGTTTATGGTATCGGCGAAAGTTGCGTGGTACTAGAGAGGCTAGAAACGGTGGAAGGGTGAGAGTGCGTATAATCCATGGACTCAACATTAGTCATAAAGAACTCACATACTTATTGCAAAAATCTACAAGTCATCAAAACCAAGCACTACAGGCAGGCTCCTAGGGGGATAGATTGGTAGGAAAATACCATCGCTCGTCCCCGACCTCCACTCATAAGGAAGACAATCAAAGAAACACATCATGCTTCAAATTTGTTACACAACGATTACCATACGTGCATGCTACGGGAATTCCAAACTTCAACACAAGTATTTCTCAAATTCACAACTACTCAACTAGCATGACTCTAATATCACCATCCTCATGTCTCAAAACAATCATCAAGCATTAAACTTCTCATAGTATTCAACGCACTTTATATGAAAGTTTTTATTATACCCATCTTGGATGCCCATCATATTAGGACTAGTTTTATAGCCAAAGCAAATTACCATGTTGTTCTAAAAGACTCTCAAAATAATATAAGTGAATCATGAGATATCAATAATTTATATAAAATAAAACCACCACCGTGCTCTAAAAAGATATAAGTGAAGCACTAGAGCAAAATTATCTAGCTCAAAATATATAACGGAAGCACATAGAGTATTCTAATAAATTCTAATTCATGCGTGTCTCTCCCAAAATATGTGTACAGGAAGTATGATTGTGGTAAACTAAAAATCAAAGACTCAAATCATACAAGACGCTCCAAGCAAAACACATATCATGTGGTGAATAAAAATATAGCCTCAAGTAAAGTTACCTTTAGACGAAGACGAAAGAGGGGATGCCTTCCGGTGCATCCCCAAGCTTAGGCTTTTTGTTGTCCTTAAATTTTACCTTGGGTTCCTTGGGCATCCCCAAGCTTAGGATCTTGCCACTCCTTATTCCAAAATCCACCAAATCTTTACCCAAAAACTTGAAAACTTCACAACACAAAACTTTAACAGAAAATCTCATGAGCTCCGTTAGTATAAGAAAATAAACCACCACTTTAAGGTACTGTAATGAACTCATTCTTTATTTATATTGATGTTAAACCTACTGTATTCCAACTTCTCTATGGTTCATACCCCCCCCCCGATACTACTCATAGATTCATCAAAATAAGCAAACAACACGAGAAAAACAGAATCTGTCAAAAACAGAACAGTCTATAGCAATCTGGAGGTTTCGAATACTTATGTAACTCCAAAAATTCTGAAAATTTAGGAAGACTATGATAAAAAGTATATTGATCTACTGCAGTTGGAATAGGTATTTTATCACTCTCTGGTAAAAAATTATAATTATTTTCATGAGCGCATACTTTCTGTTTTTACCAACAAGATCAAACAACAATCACCCAAGAAGATCCTAAAGGATTTACTTGGCAAAAACACTAATTAAAGCATAAAAAACACAATCATAACAGAAGATAGATGAATTATTTATTACTAAATAGGAACAAAAAGCAAAGAAAAAAAAACAAAATTGGGTTGCCTCCCAACAAGCGCTATCGTTTAACGTCCCTGGCTAGGCATCGATAATTTTAATGATGCTCACATGAAACATAGCAATTGAAACAAAAAGAGACCATCATATAGCATGCGAAAAACACATCTAAGTCTAACATACTTCCAATGCATAGGCATCTTATAGGCAAACAAATTACCATAGCAAGCAAAAACTAGCATATGCAAGGAAGAGGAAAGAAACAATAGCAATCTCAACATAACGAGAGGTAATTTAGCAACATGAAAATTTCTATGACCATATTTCCCTATCTCATAATAATTACATGTAGGATCATAATCAATTTCAACAATATAAATATCACATAAAATTTTCTCTTCATGATCCACATGCATGCAAAGTTGACACTCTTCGGAAATAGTGGGATTATCATAAAATAAAGTCATGACCTCTCCAAACCCACTTTTATCAAAAACTTCATAAGATTGAACATTATTGAAATATGTGGGATCTAAACTTGACACTCTTCCAAACCCACTTTCAGTATTATTGCAAACATTATTATCAATCTCATATTCATCATGGTGCTTAAATAAATTTTTAAGATTATAAGAAGAATCACCCCAATCATGATCATTGCAACAAGTAGTAGACATAGCAAAATTAGCATCCCCAAGCTTAGGGTTTTGCATATTATTAGCACAATTGATATTAATAAAATTTATAATAACATCATTGCAATCATGCTTTTTATTCAAAGATCTATCGTGAATCACTTCATAAAGCACTTCATCACAATTTTTGGATTCACGGATTTCAAGCAAAACTTCATAAAGATAATCTAGTGCACTCAACTCACTAGCAATTGGTTCGATATAATTGGATCTCTTAAAAAGATTAGCAATAGGATGAGGATCCATAACAATAGATATTTAGAAAGCGAAGATGCAAGCTAATAGAAGGCACATGGTAACACGAGCAAATAGAAGGACAAACGGAAGAAGGGCGAAGGAAAGGCAAAGGTTTTCGAAAATCGTTTTAGAAGTGAGGGAGAGGAAAATGAGAGGCGAATGGCAAATAATGTAATATGAGGGAGAAGAGTTTATGATGGGTACTTGGTATGTCTTGACTTGGCGTAGATCTCTGATACGTCTCCATTGTATCTACTTTTCCAAACACTTTTGCCCTTGTTTTGGACTCTAACTTGCATGATTTGAATGGAACTAACCCGGACTGACGCTGTTTTCAGCAGAATTGCCATGGTGTTATTTTTGTGCAGAAATAAAAGTTCTCAGAATGGCCTGAAAATCAACGGAGAATATTTTTGGAATTGACAACTCAACTTTTAATACTTGAGAATATTCTTTGGCTCCCCTTGTGTCGAATCAATAAATTTGGGTTGAATACTCTACCCTCGAAATCTGTTACGATCCCCTATACTTGTGGGTTATCAATCTCCCCAGCAACGGCGCCAGAAATCCGTCTTGCACCTATTGAGCATGCGTTGGTTTTCCCTTGAAGAGGAAAGGGTGATACAGTAAAGTAGCGTAAGTATTTCCCTCAGTTTTGAGAACCAAGGTATCAATCCAGTAGGAGACAACGCACAAGTCACCTAGTACCTGCACAAACAATCAAGATCCTTGCAACCAACGCGATAAAGGGGTTGTCAATCCCTTCACGGTCACTCGCAAGAGTGAGATCTAATAAAGATAGTAAAGTAAATATTTTTGGTATTTTCGTTGTATCGATTGGAAAGTAAAGATTGCAAAATAGTAAACGAGATGCAATGTAAATAAAAGAGATGCAATATAATAAGAAAGAGACCCCGGGGGCCATAGGTTTCACCAGTGGCTTCTCTCAAGATAGCATGTATTACGGTGGGTGAACAAATTACTGCCGAGCAATTGAAGGAAAAGCGCATAGTTATGAAGATATCTAAGGCAATGATCATGAATATAGGCATTACGTCCGTGTCAAGTAGACCGAAACGATTCTACATCTACTACTATTACTCCACACATCGACCGCTATCCAGCATGCATCTAGAGTATTAAGTTCATAAGAACAGAGTAACACATTAAGCAAGATGACATGATGTAGAGGGATAAACTCAAACAATATGATATAAACCCCATCTTTTTATCCTAGATGGCAACAATACAATACGTGCCTTGCTGTCCCTACTGTCACTAGGAAAGGACACCGCAAGATTGAACCCAAAGCTAAGCTTCTCCCATTGCAAGAAAGATCAATCTAGTAGGCCAAACAAAACTGATAATTCAAAGAGACTTGCAAAGATATCAAATCATGCATATAAGAATTCAGAGAAGAACCAAATAATATTCATAGATAATCTTGTTCATAAACCCATAATTCATCGGATCTCGGCAAACACACCGCAAAAGAGTATTACATCGAATAGATCTCCAACAACATCGAGGAGAACTTCGTATTGAGAATCAAAGAGAGAGAAGAAACCATCTAGATAATAACTATGGACCCGAAGGTCTATGGTAAACTACTCACGCTTCATCGAAGAGGCAATGGTGTTGATGTGGAAGCCCTCCGTGATCAATTCCCCCTCGTGCAGATCGCCGGAAAAGGCCCCAAGATGGGATCTCACGGGTACAGAAGGTTGCCGCGGTGGAAAAGTGGTTTCGTGGCTCTCTGCGATCGATCTAGGGTATAAGAGTATATATAGGCGAAAGAAGTACATCGGTGGAGCTACGAGGGGGACATGAGGGTGGGGGCGCACCTACCCCCCTGGGCGCGCCCTCCTGCCTCGTGGCCGCCTCATTGATACGTTGGAGACGTATCATCATCCTCTTAAGAAAAATGAAATACTTGATATCTTCTATAATGGACTAACCGATGCTTCTAGGGACTTCCTAGATAGTTGTGTTGGTTGTGTTTTCAGGGAACGAACTATTGGTCAAGCTGAAGAATTATTGAAAACATATTAAAAAATTATGATGATTGGACTATTCCTGAACCACCGCCCTAACCCACTCCGGAGAAGAGGGGTATATTATATCTCAGTCCTGAAGATATGCAAGAGGCAAAGAAATCTATGAAGGAAAAAGGTATTAAAGCTGAGGGTGTTAAAAATTTACCTCCTATTGAAGAAATACATGGGCTTAGTACACCACCAATGCCTAAGGTGGTAGAGGTAACTTCTCTTATGAAGTTCAATGATAATGATAATCCTCACAATATGCATCCTAGTCAATGCCTTTATGAGTTTGAAAACTACATTAGGAAACAAGATCAGTTCAATACAAATATTATGAAACAATTGAAATATAATTCTGATATGATTGCTCACTTGACTAACTTGTTATTTAGAATATCAAATGATGTTAGAGGTGTTGGAAAACATGCTTCTATGGTTCAAACTCAATTAGAACAAGTTGCTAAATCTCAAAGAGAATTGCTTGATGAAATGAATCATAATATGCATGACCTTGCTGTTAGAGTTGCAACTAAAGGAGGTAAAATGACTCAGGAACCACTTTATCCTGAGGGACACCCTAAAAGAATTGAACAAGATTCACAAAGAAACAACACTAGTGCACCTAGTCCTTCTAGGAAGAAAAAGAAAAAGAAAAATGATTGGACTTTGCACACTTCTAGTGAACCTAAAATAGAAAAAACCTCCTAATAATGAAAATGAAATTTCTATCTCTGATGCTGAAACTCAATCTGGTAATGAACACTCACCTAATGATAATGAAAAAGATAATGATGAGGTTCATGAAGACTCTCAACCAACCAATGATAAATAACCAGATAATGATGTTGAGATAGAACCACCTGTTGATCTTGATAACCCACAACCTAAGAATAAAATATATGATAAAAGAGACTTTGTGGCTAGGAAACACGGTAAAGAAAGAGAACCATGGGTTAAAAAACCTATGCCTTTTCCACCCAAGTCAACTAAAACGAATGATGATGAAGAATTTGAAGCCTTTGCTGAAATGCTGAGGCCAGTCTTTTTGCGTACTCGCTTGACTGATATCTTGAAAATGCCTCCTTATGCAAAGTATATGAAAGACATCATCACAAATAAGAGAAAAATACCGGAAGCTGAAATCTCCACTATGCTTGCTAATTATACTTTTAAAGATGGAGTACCTAAAAAACTTGGAGATCCGAGAATACCAACTATACCTTGCTCCATCAAAAAGAATTATGTGAAAACTGCTTTGCGTGATTTAGGAGCTGGTGTTAGTGTTATGCCTTTCTCTTTATATATAAGACTTGACTTGAATAAGCTCACATCTACTGAAATGTCTTTGCAAATGGCTGACAAGTCAACTGCCATACCTATCAGTATCTGTGAGGATGTGCCCGTTGTTGGTGCTAATGTTACTATTTTGACTGACTTTGTTATACTTGAGATGCCCGAGGATGACAACATGTCGATTATCCTTGGTAGACCCTTCTTGAATACTGTAGGGGTTGTTATTGATTGCAATAAAAGCAAGGTCACTTTTCATATCAATGGTAATGAGCATACGGTGCACTTTCCAAAGAAACAATTCCAAGTGAATGATATTAATGTTATTGAAAAATCTCCGACAATCACTATTGGAAGTTTTCGAATACCTCTACCTACGGTCAAAAAGAAATATGAAATGCTAATTGTTGGGGAAATGCATATCCCCATTGAGGTAACTTAATGATTTACTAAAGTTCTTCGGTTTCATGCTAATCGAAAGTGGTTGTTAATAAGACCTAATCAACCTTATTAATGAATCATTTTTGAACGGTATGAAGTTGATGAATTTAGTAAGCACTACTTCCTGTCCCTACTTTTTATTCTTTGTTTTTATTAGTTAAATAAAATAAAATGCCATGTTTTGTCTGTTTTTTGAATTTCCTGTGCAATAAAAAATGACCCAAAAATAAAAGTTCTCAGAATGCCCTGAAAATTTTATATGATTTTTCCCGAATATTTAAGAATGTTTGGTGCAAAAACAACCAGAGGGGGTGCACCAGGTGGGCACAACCCACCTGGGCGTGCCAGCAACCCCTGGCGTGCCCTGGGGGTTGTGGTCCCCATGTGGCCCCCCTCACTTATCTCTTTAGCCCACATTGTCACCTACCTCCAGAAAAAAATCACTCTTGCTCTCTCTCCCGTGTTCTTGCTCATTTTGCTGCCATTTTCAATCTCTTTACTCGAAGCTCCATTTCCGAAACTGGTTCAGGAGATTGCTGTTTGGTATGTGACTCCACCGTTTGTCCAATTAGTTTTAGTTTTAGTGGTTTATACTTTGAATAATTAGCTACTCTTGGTGCTCTTGTAGATGTGCTTGCATGTTGAATTCTTAGTATTCTAAGTTGTTTGAATGCTTGCTATGGCCTCTATGTATCCCTATGAGTAGTTGCTATCAATCTTACAAAGTTTTGTAGAAAAATTTTTGTCACTCCAAAAAATTTTATTTTCAGAAAATTGTACGCGGACATGATGAACCTATTTGGAAGGAGTTCTTTGAGGAGACGATCCTCGAGGGCATCCTCTAGTGACAGTTCTGCCCGCCGGTCTTATGTTAAACCAAGTGAAAGTTCCACGCGAGATGACGCCACCAAAACATGCTTATTACCTTGCGATGAATATATGGTGCAGGTGGGCATCAAGGAGGAATTTGAGCAATATGTTCACAATGCCGGTCTCGGTCCCTACCTCTCAGATAAGTATGAATAGTGCCATCTTCTCACTGAATCATTTGTCAAAGGATTTAAATATTTTCCACATGAGTCTAGGCTGTCGTTTATGCTTTATGATGAACCATTTAGTATTCCACTAGAGAATTTTGCTTACCATTGCAAACTTCCATTTTGGGGTTCGCTTGATGAGCCAGCAAAGGCTGAGTATGAGACCTTCTTGACTAACCTTTGTTACGGTGAAAATAGAGGAGTGAGACAAGGAAGAATAAAAAGTGTTCACTTCTCCGCAATCTAGTATTTTGCATTCTTTAACGGGAAATGCATAGTAGGCAAGCAAGACTATAGCATACTTTGTTCGCCAGACTTGAGCCTCATTCACACCCCTCTCACTGGTGAAAGGAATTATAACCTTGGAGCGATTGTTGCACGCAGACTTCAGCACAATGCTAAAAGTGGCTGGTTTTATGGTGGAATTTATGCCACACGTTTAGCACGAGGGCTGGGTGTCTCACCTTTGCCCTTTGATCCTATCCTACCCACTCGGTATTTAGACTTTGGTGCTTTGAAGGATCATAAAATTCTCAAGGGAAGGGCTGACAACTTCACTTATAATTTGTTGTTTAACCAATCACATGTTGTGGACACATATTTTCCTGCGCCTGCTCTCTTTGATTATCACAACAAGGAAAGGTATTTTGTCCTTGAGAGCGAGGCCCGAGCTCATAACGCAGCAATGATGGCGGCACGACGTGCTGAGGCATCTGCACCGAGAGCCTCCGTGAGCTACCACGCCGACTATTATCCGCGCTACTGATCGATTACCAACTTAGGCTAAAAGCCTAAGCTTGGGGGAGTACGTGTTTCCACCGACTTTACATTCATGTCCACTTATTCCATTTGTCGGTGTTCACACTTTTTCATTGTATCATCCATGCTTAGATTTCTTTTTTGCTTTCTTCTTGTGTGTTTGAAAAACTTTAGAAAAACAAAAAATAGTTGTAGTAATTTACTTTCTATGCATGCTTAGTAGTAGTAGTACTAAAAAGAGAATCCAAAAAAGATTTCCTTGTTCTTCTTTTGCTTGTTGGGAGCTTTTCCGTGTAAATAGGTTTTCTTGTTTTTTGCTTTTCCCTTTTATTTGCATGCTAAAGAAAACCAAAAACTCCAAAAATTATTTCAGTGTGTTTCTCTGAATTTCTTTTCTTTTATTCGAGTTGTACCGAGGAGAAGACCACGATGAAAATGTTGAGTGGCTCTCATATGAATAACTGCTGAACTAATAAGAGCCCATTTTACCTTGTCTTCTCATATTGAATAAAATGTTTTGCAGATTCCATCTTAGTCCATGGAACTCTTGCACTATTATCATTATTTTCATATCATTCGGTCATGCAAGTGAAAGGCAATAATGACGATATTCGATGAGCTAGCCGTGGCAAGGAGAAACTGGTATGAACTCAACTTGTTCTGTCTGTGTAAATATGTTTAACCTAGTATCCAGGCTTTAGCCCATTATGATTAAACGTGTTTGCAATGACAATTACATATTATAGTTTCTCATGCCATGCATAAGTAGCTGGGAGTGGATAATGATTTATTTTGGATATCAACATAGCGTTAAAATGATTGTGATGTAGTATGATGATATGGTATCCTCCTCTGAATGTTCCAGTGGCTTGACTTGGTGCATGTTCATGCTTGTAGTTGAATGAAAACCAACATAGCCTCTATGATATTTATGTTCATGGTGTTCATATCCTACTCATGCTAGTGTCCAATGTTAGTTATGCACAATGCCTGGTTATGATTGTTATTGCTCTCTAGCTGGTCGCTTCCCAATCTTAAATTGCTAGCCTTCTCCTGTACTAAGTGGGAATTCTACTTGTACATCAAAAACCTTGAACCCAAAGTTATTCCAGATGAGTCCACCATAACTACCTATATACGGTATGACCCTGCCGTCTTGAGTAAATTTGCATGTGCCAGCTCTAGAAACTTCTAAAAAAATTATCCGTTTTGTGTGCCTGGATCATTCATGGAACGACAGGAGGTGGTCGATATCTTCCGTGCTAAGCATGTTATCCTCAGGTCGAGTGTTTATTCACTCGCCATCTCATGAGGAAATGGGGGGTAATAGGGATTCCCAGTCTCGAACTCAAAAAATTCAAATAATTAAACAAAACTACCCCGAGACTGATGTTGGTATGGACGACACCCATTGTTTCAGACAAGCCGTGGAGTGTGATTGATGGTGGAGGGGGAGTAAACCTTTAATTTTATCACCTGGAAACCGCCACTAGCGTGCTTAGCATGGAAGATGTTGATAACTGATGGTCGTGAGGTGAATAAGAAGGGTGCATGTCTTAAAATACCATTTATCTCTGTTTTAAAAATTGAGCTTTGGCACCTCTACAAATAAATGCTTCCCTCTGCGAAGGGACTATCTATTTACTTTTATGTTGTGTCATCACCTTCTAAAAACAAGCGCCAGAAACTGAGTAGAGCACAGCGGTCATGATTTATGCATTGTGTATAGCTAATGTTGGGTGCATCATGACTGGATCTTTTCTACCATGAATTACAATGTTTATTCGCTGCTTGAACTTCGGAGGTGCTCTGCATTTATGTTTTGCGGTCTCAGAAAGGGCTAGCGAGATACCATTCTTGTCATATTATATCATGGTTGTTTTGATAACGTGTTGCTGTTTGAGATATCTTATTATTGCTCGCTAGCTGATTATGTCATTGATATGAATCATTATAATATTTAAGAGTTATTGTTGACATGGTTAGTTATAATGTTGGCTAAAAACCTGGGTGCCGTTTAAGCTTATTTATGCAAACAAGAGCAAAAGAGTTCATAAAAGTTTTTCTTTCTCACTTTCAGTTTATCAACTGAATTGCTTGAGGACAAGCAAAGGTTTAAGCTTGGGGGAGTTGATACGTCTCCAACGTATGTACTTTTTCCCACGCTTTTCCTCTTTTTTTGGACTCTAATTTGCATGATTTGAATGAAACTAACCCTGGACTGATGCTGTTTTCAGCAGAACTACCATGGTGTTGTTTTTGTGCAGAAATAAAAGTTCTCAGAATGGAACGAAACTTTTTGAGGATTTTTAATACCAATAATAAGAATTTCTGGAGAGCCAAGACCCACCGAAGAGGGGCCCCTGGGTGGGCACAACCCACCAGCCCCCCCCTCTCCTAGCGCACCCAGGTGGGTTGTACCCACCTGGTGGTCCCGCTGATGACCCCCTGATACTATAAAATCACATTATTCTAGAAAAAATCAAGGAGAAAGAATTATCAAGATCCATGAGACGGAGCCGCCGCCAAGCCTTTTTCTTCCTCGGGAAGCCAGATCCGGAGTCCGTTTGGGGCTCCGGAGAGGGGATCTTCGTTCTTCGTCATCACCAAACCTTCTCCATCGCCAATTCCATGATGCTCCCCACCGGGAGTGAGTAATTCCTTCGTAGGCTCGCTGGTCGGTGAGGAGTTGGATGAGATTCATCATGTAATCGAGTTAGTTTTGTTAGGGCTTGATCCCTAGTATCCACTATTGAGGGAGTCCTGGATTAGGGGGTCTCCGAACAACCGGACTATATCCTTTAGCCGGACTGTTGGACTATGAAGATACAAGATTGAAGACTTCGTCTCGCGTCCGGATGGGACTCTACTTGGCGTGGAAGGCAAGCTAGGAAATACGGATATGTATATCTCCTCCTTTGTAACTGACCTTGTGTAACCCTATCCCCCTCCGATGTCTATATAAACCGGAGGGTTTTAGTCCGTAGGACAACATACAATCATACCATAGGCTAGCTTCTAGGGTTTAGCCTCTTTGATCTCGTGGTAGATCAACTCTTGTAATGCTCATATCATCAAGAACAATCAAGCAAGATGTAGGGTATTACCTCCATCAAGAGGGCCTGAACCTGGGTAAACATCGTGTCCCCTGCCTCCTATTACCATCTGCCTTAGACGCATAGTTCGGGACCCCCTATCCGAGATCCGCCAGTTTTGATACCGACATTGGTTTTTTCATTGAGAGTTCCACTGTGTCGTCACCATAAGTCTTGATGGCTCTTCGATCATCGCTAGCGATGCGGTCCACGGTGAGGCTTTCCTCCCCGGACAGATCTTCGTGTTCGGCGGCTTCACATTGTGGGCCAATTCGCTTGGCCATCTGGAGCAGATTGAAAGCTACGCCCCTGGCCATCAGGTCAGATTTGGAAACTTGAACTACACGGCCGACATCCGCGGAGACTTGATCTTCGACGGATTCGAGCCCATGTCAGACACGCCGCACAATCACGACGAGCATGACGTAACTCTGCCGTCGGACAATGTTCGGGAGATCGCATCTGCAACTACTCCGACCATCAATACGGAGCAAGTCGCGCCATCCGAGAGAGGAGGGATGGACCCTGCCATGGAGGCCGCACTCTCAGTGGCGATAGAGCCGGATACTGACTTCACCCCTTTCGATATCCGTGTCACCGAACCACTGGATTTACCTTCGGCCACGGACTCTGAGCCGCCCACATCCGTGCCCGTCGAATCCGACGGGGCGCCGATCATGGAGTTCACCTACGCGGATATCTTTCAGCACTCACCCTTCGGAGATGTGCTAAAGTCATTAAGGTCTCTCTCCCTGTCACGAGAACCTTGGCCGAACTATGTCCGGCTAGAATGGGATACGGACGACAAAGAAATTCATGGCCCACCCACCACCCACTTAATAGCCACTGTCGACGACTTAACCGACATGCTCGACTTCGACTCCGAAGACATCGACGGTATGGACGACGATGCAGGAGACGAACAGGAACCACCGCCCACAGGGCACTGGACCGCCACTTCATCACATGACGTATACATGGTGGATACACCCAAACGTGATCCATGTGACAAAGAGGAGAAGCAAGCATGCACTCCGAGGCACACGCGCCATAGAGCCCGTCACCCCTAGGTTCAACCACTGGTTGGCCTGCCCGATCACTTTTGATCATAGGGATCACGATAAAAATATCCGGCACGAAGGACTGACGGCCTTGGTGTTAGACCCAATAATAAATGGGTACCATTTCACATGAGTCCTCATGGACGGCGGCAGTGATCTAAATCTGATATATCAGGACACAATCCGCAAAATGGGGATAGACCCGACATAGATAAGCCACAGTAATACTACCTTCAAGGGAGTAATACCAGGCCAAGAGGCCCGCTGTACAGGCTCTCTACTACTAGAGGTGGTATTCGGTCGTCCTGATAACTTCCGGAGCGAAAGGTTAACTTTTCACATCGCCCCATTCCGAAGTGGTTATCAAGCACTACTCGGAAGAACGGCTCGCTCGTTTTAACGCAATACCGCATTAGGCTTTTCTCAAGCTTAATATGCCCGGTCCACGCGGCATCATCTCAGTTAGCGGACATACTGAACGTTTCTTACGTACGGAAGAGGATGCGGCGGCTCTAACAGCCGCAAACTAGACGGCCTCACCAACCAAAAAAATGGCAGGTCGTCAAGACCATGGACACGGTCAAACAAATCCAGCGTTCCGTCATATATACATGAGATTGGTTTGATGATCAAACCCTCATAAACGATACCAGGGGCTTCCCGCGTGTAATCAGGGCCAGCCCGTCTCAACTTGGCTTCTCTTGAATTTTGATAGTTCATTGATAATAACCAATTCTTCTTTTTGGCACGGCAACTTTCACCTAAGTTCTTTTCCTTTTGCAGATGACAATCGTGCTACACCCGTCCAGGACACGGCACAACGGAGACATAGGTGCAGACGTGCAGCAGGGACCCGCCCAAAGGTTTCTTTTTAGATTAAGACCATGCGTAAACCTTTTTTACTGTCTCTTGTTGCTCACATCCTCCGGATAATCCACACAACCGAGAAGGATGCTGGCGTTATTGGCATGTGGCCGCGTCGGGATTTTGCACGTACCTGGACACATGGGGTTTCTTATTAAGGGCATTGTTTTGCCTGGTATATGTTATAAAGACCAAACACCTTAGGGAGTGTTCGGCGTCGCGAGTTTGGCCCTATATGCATCAACTCCGAATCATGTCTTTGGTCAAATGTTGGGTTTGCCCGGCTCCCACGTTTTGGTACCTTACATTCCGTTATATCAGCTAAGGTAGCACTGGGAGAACTACTGCGATTGTGCCCTGGTTCATCCGGACGAGCACCTCAGTAGAGAAAGCCAAAAATTGATTGTCATGATATAGCGAGAGACTGGTCAACCACTCGATGACTCGGCAGAATCTTCGGGATTCCTTCGCATTAACGAAGGGCCGTTTCCCGGTCATGTACGTACGTGCCCCGTATTCGGACGAGCACAGAAGTACCAGGGGCTATATAGTAGCCCCACCGTCAAACTCCCATGGCTAAGTGAAAGTGTTAAAGCAATATAGTCCGATTGCCTCGTTCGTTGTGCTACCACCTCCTTAACAGATCAAGACGTTGGATCAAGTGTGGATATGCATTTTTTGCGAACACCCCCGCATTATATGCGTGGGGGCGGAAGCCGACGACTGCAAACTTTCAGGTTATATACATATATACATAAACGGCCACACAGGAGGCATCATAGTACTTTCGGGAAAAAGTATAAATACAGCCTTGATAATTCAATAAAACATTGTTTTTACAATGGAATACATGTCACTAGAACATAATATTCTTCGAGCACTGAGCCTCTATCGAACGAGCACCTTCAAGAACTTCTTCAAAGTAGTGTTCGACAGCCACTCGACCTACGGCCGAACCCTGTGTCGCAACAGTGGTGGCCTCCATCTCCGCCCAGTATGTCTTGACACGGGCAAAGGCCATCCGCACCCCCTCTATGCATGCCGATCTCTTTACAGCATTGATGCGTGGCACAACACCAAGGAATTGTTGCACTAAACTAAAGTAGCTATTCGGCCTTGGCCCTCTCGGCCACAGGTGATCCACAACGGACCTCATGGCAAGTCCGGACAACTTATGGAGCTCGGCCCACTCAGCCATTCGCTCATTCAACAGCAATGGACGGACTGGAGCATGAAACTGTGACCAGAACAATTTTTCCACTCCGTGATCTTTCTGATCCCTGAAGTACTCGGCCGCATCAGCAGCACTTGCAGCCAAATCCATGTAGGCGTCCGCAGAACTCCATAGCCGGTCCAGAGGTGCATACTTCGGATCTCTGAACTTAGTCCGCAGCAAGAAGGGCTTCCTAGACACGATATCCGCAGCTTGATTCAGTTCCTCCTTCGTCGCTCTAATTTTGGAGCGGCCTTCCTTGGCAGCCACTAGGGCCTTCTTCAGGTCCGTCGCCTTCGCCCGGTTTTCTTCTTTAAGAAGCTGGTAACGGTCAGCGGCATCTTTTAACTCTACAACCATCTTGGCTATTTTTTCCTTTCTCTCGCAATGCGCGGCCTGTTCGGCCCTTAACTCTTCGGCCGCCTTTAGAGCGGCCACATTGCTACTACTTGCTTGCTCCTTGGCTCGGGCAAGCTCCGCCCGAAGGGTCTCTACGGTGGCATCTCCATCTGTAGTCACAACATATTAAAGATACTGGCATCATGCTCCTCTTAGTATGTGTTGATCACCGGAAAAATCACTTACCCTGTGCCTCGTCAAGCCGCTTGTTGACAAGCACGATGTCAGCATCTGCCGCATCAAGTTGTCGCTTTAGCTCGGCAAACCCATCAGTCCGGCTAGCCACTGGAGCTTCAGCCACCTGCACATCAAGGCAGTCCGGTTATTACCTGGGACTATGATCCTCTGTTTACCACCATTTTTGACGACAACCAGAGTCTCAGGGGCTACTATCTGCATAGGGCACACCTAACGTATGCGGTACTATCAAAAACATACACTATTTCATGTACCTCGAAGCCTTTCAGCAGACTCATAAAGGCTTCATGCAAACCGCTTTCGGTGGATGAAATCCTTTCAATTACCATACCCATTAGCGTACGATGCGCTTCTGAGACGGCCGCTTGCCCCAGAAGATCCTTCAGCGTGTCCGACCGCACACTATACGGACCCTTGCTGTCGCTCTCCTTAGGAGCCGAATATTGGGGATCTCGGGTAGCCAAAGGGTTATCCTCTGGCCTTAGTGGATCCGGAGATACCCTTCGCGACGACACTTCAAGGTCGCCTGCTTCATGAGGCGGGGTGTCAGGGGGAGGCGTTTCGCTCTCCATCATCTCTGGAAGAAGATCCCCCGAAGACGAACTCTGTCGAGAAGGGCTACGATCCGGACTACAATTTATAAGAATCGGTTATTGTCTTCGGAAGCAAGGTAGGATGTTTCCCCTATTAAGTACTTTTCGATTACTTATAGCTCGGTAGAGGGCTGAATCCCGCGCGGACATTGTGCGGCAAGAATACCCTCCGAGGCAGGACCCTCTGATGAAGATTTCTTTTCCCATTTGGAAACCTTAGTTTCTGGATCTTCAGAGGTAGTCCTCTTCCTTCCCCGGGGAGAGAGAATGTCAGATTCTTCCCTTTGGTTGTCCTCCCTCACGGAGGCGCTCATTCCCCCGGCTGGAATAAGTAGCGAGTGAGGCCCGCTTTCGCCCTCTCTATTCCCCCCATCATCTTCCTTTGAGGGCACTGGATAAGGCGCCGGCTCGAGCATCTTGTCCAGTACCGGATTGTCCAAGCCCTCAGGAAGGGGGGCCAAACACCTAATCATCATCGCTTTTGTTATCCAGTCCTGGTCAAAGAGCGGCTCTTTAGAATGATGCCATGATAAACAAAAGGACAGTAGGTTCGGCATGGGATTACTTACTTGGGCAGCGAGGCGGTTGCAGCTCAGACCCACGTCCTCGGTGGTGTCCGGACACTCTATTTGGGGTCCGAAGAACGATTTGTACATCTCTTCGTGCGTCATGCCGAGGAAATGCTGAATAGCTCGTGGTCCTTCCGGGTTGAATTCCCACATGCGGAGGGGCTAGCGTTTGCAAGGATGGACTCGACGAACTAGCATAACTTGCATTACCATAACCAGACTGAAATCTCTCTCAAAGAGATCTTGGATACGGCTTTGCAGTATTGGCACGTCCTTGGCCGGACCCCAGCTCAGCCCCCTGCTGATCCATGACATTAGTTGTGGTGGGGGGCCCGAGCGAAAGGTGGGGGCAGCTACCCACTTGGCACTTCGGGGAGCTATGATGTAAAACCACTCCCGCTGCCACAATCCGGACACCTCTAGGAAGGAACCCTCCGGCCATGGAGCGTCAGCGATTTTTCTTATTAAAGCACCTCCGCATGCTGCGTGCCGCCCCTCGATCATCTTCGGCTTCACATCGAAGGTCTTGAGCCACAGGCCGAAGTGAGGGTAATGCGGAGGAAGGCCTCACATACGACGATAAATGACGAGATGTGAAGAAGGGAATCCGGGGCCAGATCGTGAAAATCTAGCCCATAATAGAACATAAGACCCCTAACAAAGGGATCCAGAGCGAGGCCTAGTACTCGGAGGAAGTGGGAGATGAACACGACGCTCTCATTGGGTTCGGGAGTAGGGACGACCTGCCCTCGGGCAGGCAGCCTATGCGAAATTTCGGCGGTCAGATATCTGGCCTCTCTCAACTTCTTGATGTCCTCCTCTGTGATGGAGGAAGGCATCCACCGACCTTGAAGGTTGGATCCGGACATAGTTGAAGGTCCGAAGCACCTGACCTGATCTTTGGGTGTTAGAACTCGAGGCGGGGGAAGGATTTGATTGAGCGCGGGAGGGAAAAAAGAAAAAGCCTTGTCCCCTTTATAAAGAGGGTGAATATCATGCGTCCTCCTCGTGGCCGTTTGGGACTTGCCTAAGATCTAGGAGTCATACCAACAGGCACGGTTGGGTTACCCACGTTTGTATTGATGAGAATCCCGTGATAAGGGGAACACGATCTCTGCTTTGACAAGACGTGTCAAGAAAACCGCCTCGCGTTATGTGCGGAGCTGGTTGAGAAGAACGGTTCGAATAATGACCGGGCCATGGCGTGATGTCATGCTGTCAAAACGGGTCAGCAGATTAGATTTGTGGAAATATTATTCTCTCTACGGTGGTATGTGGAACTTACTTTGCAGGGTTGGACACTGTCCTTGTATTCAAACTCTTCCATGGTGTATTCGGAGGAGGAACCCGCCTTGCAATGCCGAAGACAACACTGCGTGCCGGACTCATCGTCATTGAAGCCTGGTTCAGGGGCTACCGAGGGAGTCCTAGATTAGGGGGTCTCTGGACAGCCGGACTATATCCTTTAGCCGGACTGTTGGACTATGAAGATACAAGATTGAAGACTTTGTCTCATGTCCGGATGGGACTCTACTTGGCGTGGAAGGCAAGCTAGGCAATACGGATATGTATATCTCCTCCTTTGTAACCGAACTTGTGTAACCCTAGCCCCCTCCGGTGTCTATATAAACCGGAGGGTTTTAGTCCGTCGGACAACATACAATCATACCATAGGCTAGCTTCTAGGGTTTAGCCTTTTTGATCTCATGGTAGATCAACTCTTGTAATACTCATATCATCAAAAACAATCAAGCAGGACGTAGGGTATTACCTCCATCAAGAGGGCCCGAACCTGGGTAAACATTGTGTCCCCTGCCTCCTGTTACCATCCGCCTTAGATGCACAGTTCGGGACCCCCTACCCGAGATCCGCCGGTTTTGACACCGACAACTATGTTCTTAGATTGATGTTGCTATGACTTTGCTATGCTTAATGCTTGTCACTTTGGGCCCGGTGCCATGATTTCAGATCTGAACCGTTTATGAATTCATCATTATATCCATGTTTTAGATCTAATGTTGCAAGTTATAGTCACCTACTACGGTTATGATCCGGCAACCCCGGAGTGACAACAACCGGGCCCACTCCCAGTGACGACGATAGTTTGAGGAGTTCATGTATTCACTATGTGTTAATGTTTTGTTCCAGTTCTCTATTAAAAGGAGGCCTTAATATCCCTTAGTTTCGAATATGGACCCAGCTGCCACGGGAGGGTAGGACAAAAGATGTCATGCAAGTTCTTTTAATAAAGCGCGTATGACTATTTATAGAATACATGCCTACATTATATCGATGAACTGGAGCTAGTGACGTATCGCCCTAGGTTATACCTGTCACATGGTGAATATCATCCAACAAGTCACCGATCCAATGCCTACGAATTTATCCATATTGTTTCTACTAAGTTACTACTGTTATATCACTATTACACTTGCTACAAATCACTACTATCACTGTTACTGTTACCGTTGCTCCTGCCACTACTATCAAAACTATCAAACTACTTTGCTACTGATCACTTTGCTGTAGATAATTGATCTCCAGGTGTGGTTGAATTGATAACTCAGCTGCTAATACCTTCAAATATTCTTTGCCTCCCCTTGTGTTGGATCTATAAATTTGGGTTGAATACTCTACCCTCGAAAACTGTTGCGATGCCCTATACTTGTGGGTTATAACAGGGCTTCGCCTAAGCACTACGACGATATGACCGAGGTGTGTAACTGTGGAGGGGGGTACCGCACACGGCTAAGAGAAGACTTGGTGTGTCTTTGGGGTGCCCCCTCCCACATATATAAAAGGGGGAGGAGAGGTGGCTGGCCCTAGGGCGTGCGCTATGGGGGGAGTCCTACTTGGACTCCTGGTCCAAGTAGGATTCGACCCCCCCCCCTTCCTAGTCCAGGTAGGAGAAGAAGGGAAGGAGGAAGAGAAGAGAAGGAAGGAGGGGGGCGTCGCCCCCTCCCCTTGTCCAATTAAGACTGGGCAAGGGGGCGTCACCTCTGGCCGGCCCTTTCTCTTCTCCACTAAGGCCCATGGTGGCCCATTAACTTCCCGGGGGGGGGGGGTCCGGTAACCCCCGGTACTCCGAAACGACCCGAACCATTCTGGTGTCCAAATGTAGCCTTCCAATATATGAATCTTCATGTCTCGACCATTTCGAGACTCCTCGTCATGTCCGTGATCTCATTCGGGATTCCGAACAAACTTCGGTTCATCAAAACACGAAACTCATAATACAAATCGTCATCGAACGTTAAGCGTGCGGACCCTACGGGTTCGAGAACTATGTCAACATGACCGAGACATATCTCCTGTCAATAACCAATAGCGAAACCTGGATGCTCATATTGGCTCCTACATATTCTATGAAGATCTTTATCGGTCAAACTGCATAACAACATATGTTGTTCCCTTTGTCATCGATATGTTACTTGCCCGAGATTCGATCGTCGGTATCATCATACCTAGTTCAATCTCGTCACCGGCAAGTCTCTTTACTCGTTATGTAATGCATCATTCCATGACTAACTCATTAGTCACTAATACGTCTCCGACGTATCTACTTTTGCAAACACTTTTGCCCTTGTTTTGGACTCTAACTTGCATGATTTGAATGGAACTAACCCGGACTGACGCTGTTTTCAGCAGAATTGCTATGGTGTTATTTATGTGCAGAAACAAAAGTTCTCGGAATGACCTGAAACTTCACGGAACATCTATTCGGAAATAATAAAAAAATCCTTGCAAAAGATGAAGACCAGGGGGCCCACCACCTGTCCACGAGGGTTGGGGCGCGCCTGCCCCCCTAGGGCGCGCCCCCTACCTCGTGGGCCTGCTGGAGCTCCTCCGACCTCAACTCCAACTCTATATATTTGCTTTCTAGGAGAAAAAAAATCAGAGAGAAGGATTCATCGCGTTTTACGATACGGAGCCGCCGCCAAGCCCTAAAACCTCTCGGGAGGGCTGATCTAGAGTCCGTTCGGGGCTTCAGAGAGGGGAATCAGTCGCCATCGTCATCATCAACCATCCTCCATCACCAAATTCATGATGCTCACCGCCGTGTGTGAGTAATTCCATCGTAGGCTTGCTGGACAGTGATGGGTTGGATGAGATCTATCATGTAATCGAGTTAGTTTTGTTAGGGTTTGATCCCTAGTAAACACTATGTTCTGAGATTGTGTTGCTATGACTTTGCTATGCTTAATGCTTGTCACTAGGGCCCGAGTGCCATGATTTCAGATCTGAACCTATTATGTTTTCATCAATATATGAGAGTTCTTGATCCTATCTTGCAAGTCTATAGTCACCTATTATGTGTTATGATCCGTTAACCCTTAAGTGACAATAATCAGGATACTTACCGGTGATGACCATAGTTTGAGGAGTTCATGTATTCACTATGTGCTAATGCTTTGTTCCGGTACTCTATTAAAAGGAGGCCTTAATATCCCTTAGTTTCCATTAGGACCCCGCTGCCACGGGAGGGTAGGACAAAAGATGTCATGCAAGTTCTTTTCCATAAGCACGTATGACTATATTCAGAATACATGCCTACATTACATTGATGAATTGGAGCTAGTTCTGTGTCACCCTATGTTATGATTGTTACATGATGAACCGCATCCGGCATAATTCTCCATCACCGGTCCATTGCCTACGAGCTTTCCATATATTGTTCTCCGCTCATTTACTTTTCCGTTGCTATTGCTATCATCACTACAAAATACCAAAAACATTACTTTTGCTACCGTTTCCACTACTATCATATTACTTTGCTACTAAACACTTTGCTGCAGATATTAAGTTTCCAGGTGTGGTTGAATTGACAACTCAGCTGCTAAGACTTGAGAATATTCTTTGGCTCCCCTTGTGTCGAATAAATAAATTTGGGTTGAATACTCTACCCTCGAAAACTGTTGCGATCCCCTATACGTGTGGGTTATCAAGACTATTTTCTGGCGCCGCTTCCGGGGAGCATAGCTTTATTCTTTGAGTCACTTGGGATTTATATCTGCTTATCATTATGAAGAACTTGAAAGATCCAAGAACCAAGATTTATCCCTCAACTACGAGGGGAGGTAAGGAACTGCCATCAAGCTTTGCACTTGATTCACCTTCTGTTTTGAGTAAGCTTGCGACACCTAAACCTGCTTCTGCTATTCGTTCTAATATATCGTATGTTATTGATGATGCCACTTCTACTATGCATGATACTTATGATGAAACTACTTCTATGCTTGATACTACTGTGCCACTTGGTGAATTTCTTGATGAACAACTTGCTAGGGTTAGAGAGAATGAAAATATTGAATCTGATAATATTGATGAAAGTGATGATGAAGACTTGCCTGTTATTCCTAAGGGTTATGTTTTTGATAAAGAAGCTTCTTTAGCTATTTTAGCTTGCAAAGATAGTTATGAACTTAAGAGATTATTAGCTAAATGGAATAAGCAATCTCTAAATGCTAGGATGAAACCTGACCCTGCTGTTTCTACTTCACCTATCTTTGTTACTGATAAGGATTATGAATTCTCTGTTGATCCTGATATAATTACTTTGGTTGAATCTAATCATTTTCATGGCTATGAATCTGAAACTGTTGTGACACATCTTACTAAATTAAATGATATAGCCACCCTGTTCACTAATGATGAGAGAACTCGCTACTTTTATATTCTTAAAATATTTCCGTTCTCATTAAAGGGTGATGCTAAGATATGGTTTAATTATCTTGATCCTGGTTGTGTGCGTAGTCCCCAGGATATGATTTGTTACTTCTTTGCTAAATATTTCCCTACTCATAAGAAACAAGCTACTTTAAGGGATATATATAATTTTGTGCAAATTGAAGAAGAGAGTCTCCCACAAGCTTGGGGGAGGCTTCTCAAGTTACTTAATGCTTTTCCTGATCATCCTCTTAAGAAAAATGAAATACTTGATATCTTTTATAATGGACTAACCGATGCCTGCAGAGATTACCTGAATAGTTGTGCTGGTTCTGTTTTCAGGGAAAGAACGCCGGATGAAGCTGAAATTCTATTGAATAATATGTTGACAAATGAAAATAATTGGGAACTTCCTGAGCCTATTCCTAAACCAACTCCGAAGAAAAGAGGTGTTATATTTCTCAGTCCTGAAGATATGCAAGAGGCAAAGAAATCTATGAAAGAAAAAGGTATTAAAGCTGAAGATATTAAGAATTTACCTCCTATTGAAGAAATACACGGTCTTAATTTACCGCCTGTTGAAGAAACATATGATCTTAATCCTTCACCTATTGAAGAAACTCATGGTCTTGATAACCCGACACAGGTAGTAAAGGTAAATTCTCTCTATAGATATGATAAAGCTGAAATCCCGTTTACTAAATTTGCTAGCCCATGCTTAGATGAGTTTGATAAATTTATGGTTAAGCAAGAAGAATTCAATGCTTATTTTGGTACACAATTGAAATAAAATTTCAAATATGCTTGAACACTTGGGTGATTATATGGCTAACGTCAAAGGTGAGCTTAAACTTATTAGTAAACATGCTTCTATGGTTACCACTCAAGTAGAACAAGTACTTAAGGCTCAAAATTATTTGCTCAATGAATTGAATAGTAAGAATAATATGGATCCTGAAGGCCACCCTAAGAGAATTGAGCAAGATTCTCAGAGAAATAATATGGATGCACCTAGTCCTTCTAATAGGAAGAAAAAGAAAAATGATAGGACTTTGCATGCTTCTAGTGAACCTATTACTGAAACACCTGAGAATCTAAATGATATTTCTATCTCTGATGCTGAAACACAATCTAGTAATGAAACTAAAACTAGTGATAATGTTCATGATAATGTTCATGATGATGCTCAACCTAGTAATGATAATGATATAGAAATTGAACCTGCTGTTGATCTTGATAACCCACAATCAAAGAATCAACGTTATGATAAAAAAGACTTTGTTGCTAGGAAACACGGTAAAGAAAGAGAACCATGGGTTCAGAAACCTATGCCTTTTCCTCCCAAACCATCCAAGAAAAAGGATGATGAGGATTTTGAGCGCTTTGCTGAAATGATTAGACCTATCTTTTTGCGTATGCAATTAACTGATATGCTCAAAATGAATCCTTATGCTAAGTATATGAAAGATATTGTTACAAATAAAAGAAAGGTACCGGAAGCTGAAATTTCCACCATGCTTGCTAATTATACTTTTAAGGGTGGAATACCAAAGAAACTTGGAGATCCAGGAGTACCCACTATACCATGCTCCATTAAAAGAAACTATGTTAAAACTGTGTTATGTGATCTTGGAGCCGGTGTTAGTGTTATGCCTCTCTCTTTATATCGTAGACTTTATTTGAATAAGTTGACACCTACTGAAATATCTTTGCAAATGGCTAATAAATCAACTGCTATACCTGTCGGTATTTGTGAGGATGTGCCTGTTGTAGTTGCAAACGTTACTATTTTAACGGACTTTGTTATTCTTGATATTCACGAGGACGATAGTATGTATATTATTCTTGGAAGACCCTTTTTGAATACTGCAGGGGCTGTTATTGATTGCACTAAAGGCAATGTCACTTTTCATGTTAATGGTAATGAGCATACGGTACACTTTCCGAGGAAACAACCTCAAGTTCATAGTATCAACTCTATTGGAAAAATTCCATCGATTATATTTGGAGGTTTTGAATTTCCTCTTCCTACTGTCAAGAAGAAATATGGTATTCTTATTATTGGGGATGTGCATATCCCCGTTGAGGTAACATAGTGTTATTCGAAATTTCTCCGGTTCCATGTTATTCGGAATGAGTTCGTTAACAAGACTTGATCAACCTTGTTAGTGGATTCCTTTTGATGAGCATGAGATGGATGAAACTAGAAGGCACAACTCTCTGTACCCTCCTTTTACTTTCTGTTATTTATATTAAATAAAATAAAAATAGTATTTTTCTGTATGTTATCTGATTTATCCGTGCAATATAAAAATACCCCGAAAATAAAAGTTCTCCAAATGCCCTGAAATTTAAATATGATTTTTTCTAGAATATTTGAGAATATTTGGCACTGAGAACACAGCAGGAGGAGCTGGCACCTGGCCACGAGGGTCAGGGGCGCGCCCTACCCCCTGGGTGCGCCCCCTGCCTCGTGGGCCCATGGTGGCCCTCCTCCACTTATTCTTGCACCCACACACATCTTCTTCCTCCCACAAACACGAATATCCAGCTCAAGCACGAGTTCTAGCTCATTTTGCTGCCATTTACAATCTCCTTGCTCAAAGCACCTCTCACAAAACTGCTTGGGGAGATTATTCCTTGGTATGTGACTCCTCCATTGGTCCAATTAGTTTTTGTTCTAGTGCTTTATTCATTGCAAATTTTTGCTGCTTAGGTGAACCCGTTCTTGAGCTTGCACGTCAAATTTATATGGTCAAAAGTAGTTTTGATGCATGATATAGACTCTAGGCACTTGTAGGAGTAGTTGCTATCAATTTTATTGAGTTTGGTTCACTTTTATTTTGAAGTTACTAAAAATTTCAGAATTTTTCAGAATATAATGAAGAGATTTTTGAGGGGCTCATCGAGCCGAAGCTCGAACGAAAAGCAAAATGAAAAAGCAGAGAAGCCCAAGTATAATCTGCCTCGCACCGTGGAGGTTCGGCCGTGTGAATGGCCTTCCGATGATTTCTGGAGAGCAGCCGGGATTTATGATGATTTTTATGAATTGGCTGAGAATGCAGGCCTCACCGCCTTCCTCCACGACCAACGCGAACAGTATCTCTTACTCACAAATATCTTTGTGCAAAACTTTCATTTCCATTCTAGGAGCTCACCACCTACGGTGGAGTTTTATTTATACGATGAGCATAAGGAGATGTCACTTTATGATTTTTGTCTGGTTTGTTTGGTCCCTTTCGAGGGCAAGATAGAGGAACCACATTGCGAGGATGTGGATGGTTTTATTCATACCATCACTGTAGAAGGTTTCCGATGCATGAATCACTAGCATACATTTTCCTGCTTTACGCTATTTTGCAATATTTGCTAGTCATTGCTTAATTGGTCGTGGAAATTGTGGAAACCTTAGTGTTCCTGATATTGTTATTTTGTTCGACGGTTTATTTAGTGACAACTCTGTTAGTATGGGCGGTATTATTGCTAAACGGTTAAGTCTAAACCGTACAAAAGGCCCCATCTTTGGAGGCATCTATGCTTCACGCCTAGCTGCACATTTTAACATACCTATTAGGCATTATGAGAAGGAAGAAAAATTGCCGCCTCATGTTTATTTAGATTATAAGAGTATGGTGGCACACAATTTTATTGTTAAGAATAGGGAAGGGGAGCTTAAATACAAATTGTTCTTTCATAAACATCATCCTGAGACTATTACCCTGCCTGCTCCTTCCTTGTTTGATTTATCTTCAGGCCAGTACCTTTGTTCCATTAGAGGCTATTCACGCCTACCGGAACCCTACATCAGCCACAGAGCCAGAGTCGGAACCATAAGTTGATCCTCCACGACAGTCTAATTACCATTGGGATCCGGAGATGATTGCCAACCAGTGGCAATCAGAGTCTTCTTCATCTCAGTACGACCCCAACTATTACTATGGATATCCGCCAGGCCAACCGTGGCCATAGACCAACTTAGGCCAAAAGCCTAAGCTTGGGGTAGTACGTATTTCCCACCGACATTACATTCATGTTCACACACTCATTGCTAGATGTCGGTGCTCATACTTTTTCATTGTATCATCCATGCTAGTTTATTTCCTTTTTATGCTCTCTTCTTGTGTGTTTGATAAACCTTAAGAAAAAACAAAAAAATAGTTGTAGCTTTTAATTAGTTTACTTTCCATGCTTGTAGTAGTAATTAAAAAGAAAACCCCAAAAGATTGCATGTTCTTCTTTTGCTTGTTGGGAGCTTTCCCGTGTAAATAGTTTTATTTCTTTTCTTTGGGGGTCGATAGGAGAAGACCATAATTAAATTGTTGAAGTGGCTCTTATATGCATTATTATTGATCTGACAAAAGAGCCCATATTGCCTTGTCTTCTCCTGTTTATTGAATGCTTGCAGATTCTAGCTTAGTCCAATGCACCTGCACTATTATTATTATTCACACTATTTGGTCATGCAAGTGAAAGGCAATTATGACGATATATGATGGACTGACTGAGATGAGAAAAGCTGGTATGAACTCGACCTCTCTTGTTTTTGTAAATATGATTAGTTCATCGTTCCTGATTCAGCCTATTATGAATAAACATGTTTGCAATGACAACTAGAGATCATAGTTTCTTGTGCCATGCTTGATTAGCTAGGAGCTTATAATGGTTTACCTTGCGTGCCAACATGCTATTAAAATGGTTGTGATGTGGTATGATAGGGTGGTATCCTCCTCTGAATGATTTAAGTGACTTGACTTGGCGCATGTTCACGCATGCAGTTGAAACAAAATCAACATAGCCTTCACGATATTTATGTTCATGGTGGGTGTTGATTAATTTTAATGCATGTTCATGACTGTTGTCGCTCTCTAGCTGGTCGCTTCCCAGTCTTTTGCTAGCCTTCACCTGTACTAAGTGGGAATACTGCTTGTGCATCCAACTCCATAAACCCCAAAGTTATTCCATATGAGTCCACCATACCTACCTATATACGGTATCTACCTGCCGTTCCAAGTAAATTTGTATGTGCCAAACTCTAAACCTTCAAATAAATATCCTGTTTTGTATGCTCGAATAGCTCATGTATCAACTAGGGCTGTCTGTATCTTCCATGTTAGGCGGGTTATTCTCAAGAGGAGTGGACTCCGCCCCTCACCCACGAGAAAGTGGCTGGTCACCGGGATGCCCAGTCCCATGCTTTATGCAAATCAAATCAAAATAATTGCAAACAAAACTTCCCCTGGGACTCTTGTTAGTTGGAGGCACTCGTTGTTTCGAGCAAGCCATGGATTGATGCTTGTTGGTGGAGGGGGAGTATAAACTTTACCATTCTGTTTGGGAACCGCCTATAATGTGTGTAGCATGGAAGATATTGCCATCTCTTGGTTGTTATGTTGACAATGAAAGTATACTGCTCAAAATATTATTCATCTCTATTTCAAACCGAGCTCTCGCACCTCTACAAATCCCTGCTTCCCTCTGCGAAGGGCCTATCTATTTACTTTCATGTTGAGTCATCATCTTCTTATTAAAAAGCACCAGTTGGAGAGCACCACTGTCATTTGCATTCATTATTATTAGTTTACATTGAGTATGAATTAGCTGGATCTCTTTTACCATGAATTACAATGTCTAGTCAGTCCTTGATCTTTAAAGGTGCTCTGCATTTATGTTTTGCGGTCTCAGAAAGGGCTAGCGAGATACCATCTTGTTATATCATATTATGATTTTTTTGAGAAAGTGTTGTCATCCGAGATTTATTATTATTGCTAGCTAGTTTATTATGCCATTGATATGAGTAAACTTGAGACCTAAGCATTATTGTGAATGTGGTTAGTCATAATCTTTGCTGAAAACTTGAATGCTGGATTTACATATTTACAACAACAAGAGCAAACAGAGTTTGTAAAAGTTTTTCTTTATCACTTTCAGTTTATCAACTGAATTGCTTGAGGACAAGCAAAGGTTTAAGCTTGGGGGAGTTGATACGTCTCCGACGTATCTACTTTTGCAAACACTTTTGCCCTTGTTTTGGACTCTAACTTGCATGATTTGAATGGAACTAACCCGGACTGACGATGTTTTCAGCAGAATTGCTATGGTGTTATTTATGTGCAGAAACAAAAGTTCTCGGAATGACCTGAAACTTCATGGAACATCTATTCAGAAAAAATAAAAATCCTTGCAAAAGATGAAGACCAGGGGGGCCACCACGTGTCCACGAGGGTGGGGGGGCACGCCTGCCCCCCTAGGGCGCGCCCCCCTACCTCGTGGGCCCCCTGGAGCTCCTCCGACCTCAACTCCAACTCTATATATTTGCTTTCAGGTAGAAAAAAAACAGAGAGAGGGATTCACCGCGTTTTACGATACGGAGCCGCCGCCAAGCCCTAAAACCTCTCGGGAGGGCTGATCTGGAGTCTGTTCGGGGCTCCAGAGAGGGGAATCTGTCGCCATCGTCATCATCAACCATCCTCCATCACCAAATTCATGATGCTCACTACCGTGTGTGATTAATTCCATCGTAGGCTTGCTGGACGGTGATGGGTTGGATGAGATCTATCATGTAATCGAGTTAGTTTTGTTAGGGTTTGATCCCTAGTATCCACTATGTTCTGAGATTGATGTTGCTATGACTTTGCTATGCTTAATGCTTGTCACTAGGGCCCAAGTGCCATGATTTCAGATCTGAACCTATTATGTTTTCTTCAATATATGAGAGTTCTTGATCCTATCTTGCAAGTCTATAGTCACCTATTATGTGTTATGATCCGTTAACCCCGAAGTGAAAATAATCGGGATACTTACCGGTGATGACCATAGTTTGAGGAGTTCATGTATTCACTATGTGCTAATGCTTTGTTCCGGTACTCTATTAAAAGGAGGCCTTAATATCCCTTAGTTTCCATTAGGACCCCGCTGCCACGGGAGGGTAGGACAAAAGATGTCATGCAAGTTATTTTCCATAAGCACGTATGACTATATTCAGAATACATGCCTACATTACATTGATGAATTGGAGCTAGTTCTGTGTCACCCTATGTTATGATTGTTACATGATGAACCGCATCCGGCATAATTCTCCATCACTGATCCATTGCCTACGAGCTTTCCATATATTGTTCTTCGCTCATTTACTTTTCTGTTGCTATTGCTATCATCACTACAAAATACAAAAAACATTACTTTTGCTACCGTTACCTTTTGCTACCATTACCACTACTATCATATTACTTTGCTACTAAATACTTTGCTGCAGATATTAAGTTTCCAGGTGTGGTTGAATTGACAACTCAGATGCTAATAATTGAGAATATTCTTTGGCTCCCCTTGTGTCGAATCAATAAATTTGGGTTGAATACTCTACCCTCGAAAACTGTTGCGATCCCCTATACTTGTGGGTTATCAGTCACATTGCTTGCAAGGCTCATAGTGATGTGCATTACCGAGAGGGCCCAGAGATACCTCTTCGATACACGGAGTGAAAAATCCTAATCTCGATCTATGCCAACTTGACAAACACCATTGGAGATACCTGTAGAGCATCTTTATAATCACCCAGTTACGTTGTGACGTTTGATAGCACACAAGGTGTTCCTCCGGTATTCGGGAGTTGCATAATCTCATAGTCTGAGGAACATGTATAAGTCATGAAGAAAGCAATAGCAAAAAAACTAAATGATCATTATGCTAGGCTAACAGATGGGTCTTTTCCATCACATCATTCTCTAATGATGTGATCCCGTTCATCAAATGACAACACATGTCTATGGTCAGGAAACTTAACCATCTTTGATTAACGAGCTAGTTAAGTAGAGGCATACTAGGGACACTCTGTTTGTCTATGTATCCACACATGTACTACGTTTCCGGTTAATACAATTCTAGCATGAATAATAAACATTTATCATGATATAAGGAAATATAAATAACAACTTTATTATTGCCTCTAGGGTATATTTCCTTCATATATAGCATTCACATGAAATTCAACCTTTACACACTTTTGACCCAACTCGGTGGTACCGATCAGAAATCTCGATTGCACTGACCCGTGTAAAAGATATGAACGTTGGGGGTCTCGGTGGGACCGACAGGAAACAACTCGGAGGGACCAATGTGCAATGGCAAAGGCGGGCCTCGTTTCGGTGGCACCGGTTGCATCAACTCGGTAGAACCAAAGTGAAGCAATAAGACAACATAAAGGTTGGCAAACCATCTTGGTGGGGCCGATTACAAAACTTGGTGGAACTGAAATAATTGCAACTGGTTATAGAAGGTTTGGCAGGCCATCTCGGTGGGACCAATTGCAAAACTCGGTGAGACCAAAATAATTGCAACAAGTTACAAAGAGTTGGGCAAGCCATCCCGGTGTGACTGAGAACCATATCGGTGACTCCGATTTGTTAGGGTTTGGCTGTGGCAGTGCCCAGATGAACTCGGTAGGTCCTGATATGGAAGTTTCAGTAAGGCCGAGTTGGAATGTAGGGTTTTGGACAGATTTGGATTGAGAAAGTGGTTGGTGTTGTGGAGCAATATCACTAAGCACTTGAGCAAATAGATCATTATAAAAACCTCATCCCCCTTTAATAGTATTGGCTTTCCTATGGACTCAATGTGATCTTGGCACTTAACCAAAAAATGAAGAGTCTTGAGCTTTTGTCAATCCATGTCCTTAGCATTTTAAGGGGTCCACAATCACTAGTCCTTGCCATGCCAATCATTGAACTTCCTGAAATCTTTGATTTGAATGGATATTAGTTCAATGAGATATATGTTGTTATGAATTACCAAAACCTCCCAGGGATTAGTTACACTTTCAATCTCCTTTTTTGGTAATTGATGACAACATATAGATCAAAGCTTCGGTAAATGATTAAATGAATGAAATACATCGTCTCTTTGAGAAATATGTGATAAGCAAGAGCTCCCCTTTGTGCATTATTGAAAAAAATTGTGTTTGAATGCAAATGCACAATCAATTATGATCATGGATCACTCTTCCATGTCACATACGACTTGGTGGAGCACACAAAATGATATGATTGGAATAGTAAGCACGCATCACCAAAACATAAGTGAATGATCATACAAGGATAATGATGATGATAGTGCATAGAGTAAAACATGAAGCATAGTATGATCAATCACAAACAACCAACATAGTATCTCACAAGCATAACGAACAAAGTAGCATAAACCAACTAGCAGCAAAAACTCGAGAAAACAAACGAGCAAAAGTAAGACACTCTCTCGAAGTCTAATGGTCTATAAAATTATCCCCTTTGGCAACAAGTACCAAAAAGTTTGAACATGTATAGAGCTATGCGTCTCTATAGGCACGATCCTCGGCAGCTCTTGGAGGTGAAGATCTTTGAACAATGCACAATCAATTTATGAAGTATTCATGCCATGTTTACAACAATTTTATATGGTTTTGATATGATTTAAATGGAACTAACCCGCACTGACGTTGTTTTCAGCAGAACTACCGTGTTGTAGTTTTTTGTGCAGAAAAAAATTCCCGGAATTGGCCGAAACTTTTTAATGGTTTTTTTAAATAAAAGAAAAATACCGAAGCAAAGAACCACTTGAGGGGGGCCCTGCTTCCCACAAGACACCAGGGCGCGCCACCCCCCTCCTAGCGCGCCCTGCTGGGTGGTGGGCCCCTCGAAGCCCATCTCAGCGTGAGACCGACACCAAAAATCCTATAAATACAGAAACCCCCAGAAATAACCCTAGATCAGAAGTTCCGCCGCAAGCCTCTGTAGCCACGAAAAACCAATCTGGACCCTGTTCCAGCACCCTGTCGGAGGGGAAATCATCATCGGAGGCCATCTTCATCATCCCGGCGGCCACCATGATGAGGAGGGAGTAGTCCACCCTCAGGGCTGAGAGTTTGTACTAGTAGCTATGTGTTTGATCTCTCTCTCTCTCTCGTGTTCTTAATTTGACACGATCTTGATGTATCGTGAACTTTATTAATATAGTTGGATCATATGGTGGTTCCCCTATCTATCTTGTTATGATGAATTGAGTTTTTCCTTTGATATTTCACTTTTATCGGATTGAATATTTTGTTGGATTTGAGAGCACTTGATGTATGTCTTGGCACTCAACTCGTGGATTCCCGAGGTGACATTGGGGTAATCTATGCATAGGGGTTGATGCACGTTTTCGTCCTTATTTCTCCGGTAGAATTGGAGCACTCTTTGAGGTTCTTTGTGTTGGATTGAGTATTATGAGTCTGAAATTGTTTGATGCATATCATATAATCAACTCACGGATACCCGCGACGACATTGGAGTATCTATGTGACATTAGAGTTGGTTGATATGTATCATATGGTGTTATTTTATTACGAACTCTTGGATAGATCGATTAGAAATGATAACTTTGAGGTGGTTTCGTACCCTACAAACAATTTCGTCTTATGCTCCCCGCTAGATAGGAATTTTGGAGTGATTTTTCATCGCATGTTGAGGGATGGTTATATGATCCAATTATATTAGCACTGTTGAGATATTGCACTAGCGAAAGTACGGACCATAGGCCTCATTTTCAAGCATTGCAATACCGTTTGTGCTCACTTTTGCTACTCGTTACCTTGCTGTTTTTTATTGTTACTATTACAAAAATCAATATCTACTATCATTACTACAATTGTATCGCCATCTCTTCGTCAAACTAGTGCACCTATACAATCTACCATTGTATTTGATGTGCTGGGGACACAAGAGACTCTTTGTTATTTGGTTGCAGGGTTGTTTGAGAGAGACCATCTTCATCCCATGCCTCCCACGAATTGATAAACCTTAGGTCATCCATTTGAGGAAAAAATGCTATTGTACTACAAAACTTTGCACTTGGAAGCCCAACACAAGTCTACAAGAATGAAGTTGCATAGTAGACATCAACGGTCAACCGACTTCAATGCACTAGGAAGCCGTCTCGTCGCCCTGTCCGGTTGTGTTGCTCCGAGCCGGCATTGAACGCGACACGGAGAGCAAGCGTACAACAATCTTCGCCGGCGTGCCACTTCAATGCACGGCATGCTGCAGGGCGGTCCCGTCTACCCTAGACCGACATGAATATGACGCCTCTTCTCGAAACAATTGTTGGAACGGTCGCAAAACAGGTTTCTAAGTTGGACTCATACGTGTTGGTCGGGACATTTGTGGGCATTTGGTGGTCATGTTGATGATGCCCTTTCATTCGATATTTAAGATTCCACGCCTAAATTCATGAAGTATTTCTGTAATAAAAATTCATATGGGTGGTACCTTGGTGGCCTCTCAAAGTGATGTCATATCTCTCACTCTTTCAGTATACCACTAGCTCACCACGAAAGCCGCTCCTGAGACACGAATCCGACGTCGTCTCGTCATGCGAAAGCGACTCGTAACGACCGTCTGATTCCACCAAACCGTGGTGTCAAAAAACTGCACCACTCCTGTGTATAGTACGTATCAAGCAGAGACAGAGAGCGTGCGAGAGAGTAGACTGAGACTTGAGAGTTCGTTAGAGCATCTCCAACAGGCGCACTAAACAGGCGTCGTGCCGCAAATATACCCAGTTTAGCACGCGCGCAACCCGGCGGGTGGCTCTAGCGGGCGCGCAATAACCGCGCGCGCAGTATAAGGAGTTGGGCGCGCGGCAGGAATCGTTATCTCGCGCGGTGTATTTGGGGCGCCCGCTTCCGCACGCGACACACTCGAGCGCTCGCGCTGCACTCTGTCTTCTCCGTCTCCAACGCCCCACGTGCGCCAGCGCTGGCGACCCGCACCCCATGGACGCACGCGCCGGCACCCCGCTCACCCCGTCCTATAGCCGCGACCCCCCCCCCCCCCGCCGCCGCAAACCGTAGCCCGGGTGGTGTTGGCCTCGCCTCCGCCAGAGCTCCTCTGACCATCGGCCTCACGTGCGGCCTCTTCATGCCGCCGCGGATGACCTCGGTGGCGGGTGGCTTTGGAGAACCCCCCGACGCTATGGCCACCATGGGAGGCATGAGTTTTGCTTCTCTCATGGGAGGCATGGGTGCACCTCCGGCCGCCATGGGCGGAATGTCTTTCGATGTGCCTCCTTGCACACATTCCCATGAAGATGCCGTTGAAGATCTTGCCAACACCGCCGGAGCTTCACGTGATGCGGTGCACGATGAGGAGAGGGAGGAAGATTCATCTTCGGAGGTGGAAGAATCGTCTTCCGAAGATGAGGATGAGGACAAAGACGAGGACGAGGAATGATGTGTCTTTCATTTGTGTATTGAACTTGATTTGCATTTCGAACTTGGTTGGATGAACTTGTGGGCATGATTTTGAACTTGTGGGCATGAACTTTTCTTCATCAACTTGTTTGTGTGAAATTTTATATGTCATGTTCATTGCATTTTGAATGTTTCATCGACTTCATTTTGTGTTCAAAATGCCATATGCAATGCACCAGCGAGTCGCGCGTGCTGCTGCTACGTCTTGAGCTTGCGTTGGTTTTCCCCGAAGAGGAAGGGATGATGCAGCAGAGTAGCGTAAGTATTTCCCTCGGTTTTTGAGAACCAAGGTATCAATCCAGTAGGAGCCCACGCTCAAGTCCCTCGTACCTGCACAAAGCAATAGCTACCCGCAACCAACGCGATTAGGGGTTGTCAAGCCCTTCACGGTCACTTACGAGAGTGAGATCTGATAGATAGAATATTTTTGGTATTTTTGATATAAAGATGCAAAGTAAAAGGTAAAAGCAAAGTAAATAGCAAAACAATATAAAAGTGATGGAGATTGATATGATGAGAATAGACCCGGGGGCATAGGTTTCACTAGTGGCTTCTCTCGAGAGCATAAGTTTTCTACGGTGGGTGAACAAATTACTGTTGAGCAATTGACAGAATTGAGCATAGTTATGAGAATATCTAGGCATGATCATGTATAGGCATCACGTCCGTGACAAGTAGACCTAAACGATTCTACATCTACTACTATTACTCCACTCATCGACCGCTATCTAGCATGCATCTAGAGTATTAAGTTAAAAACAGAGTAACGCTTTAAGCAAGATGACATGATGTAGATATATAAATTCATGCAATATGAAATAAACCCCATCTTGTTATCCTCAATGGAAACGATACAATACGTGTCTTGCTGCCCCTTCTGTCACTGGGAAAGAACACCGCAAGATCAAACCCAAAGCTAAGCACTTCTCCCATGGCAAGAACTACCAATCTAGTTGGCCAAACCAAACGGATAATTCGAAGAGACTTGCAAAGATAACCAATCATACATAAAAGAATTCAGAGAAGATTCAAATATTGTTCATAGATAGACTTGATCATAAACCCACAATTCATCGGTCTCAACAAACACACCGCAAAAGAAGAAGATTACATCGAATAGATCTCCACAAGAGAGGGGGAGAACATTGTATTGAGATCCAAAAAGAGAGAAGAAGCCATCTAGATACTAACTATGGACCCAAAGGTCTGAGGTAAACTACTCACACTTCATCGGAGAGGCTATGATGATGTAGAAGCCCTCCGTGATGACGGCCCTTCTCCGGCGGAGCTCCAGAACAGGCCCCAAGATGGGATCTCGTGGATACATAAAGTTGCGGCGGTGGAATTAGGTTTTTGGCTCCTGTTCTGATCGTTTGGGGGTACATGGGTATATATAGGAGGAAGGAGTACGTCGGTGGAGCACCGAGGGGCCCACGAGGCAGGGGGCACGCCCTGTAGGGGGGCGCGCCCCCTACCCTCGTGACCGCCTCCGGTACTTCTTGGAGTAGGGTCCAAGTCTCCTGGGTCTTATCCGAGAAGAAAATCATGTTCCAAAAAGAATTTTTCTGTTTGGACTCCGTTTGATATTTTGTTTCTTCGAAACACTGAAATAGGCAAAAAACAGCAATTCTAGGTTGGGCCTCCGGTTAATAGGTTAGTCCCAAAAATAATATGAAAGTGGAAAATAAAGCCCAATATAGTCCAAAACAGTAGATAATATAGCATGGAGCAATCAAAAATTATAGATACGTTGGAGACGTATCAGGCATCCCCAAGCTTAATTCCTGCTCGTCCTCGAGTATGTAAATGATAAAAAGAGAATTTTTGTTACGGAGTGCTACTTGGCATAATTTCAATGCAAAATTTCTTAATTGTGGTATGAATATTCAGATTAGAAAGATTCAAGACAAAAGTTCATATTGACATAAAGAATAATAACACTTCAAGCATACTAATAAAGTAATTGTGTCTTCTCAAAATAACATGGCCAAAGAAAGTTATCCCTACAAAATCATATAGTCTGGCTATGCTCTATCTTCACCACAGAAAGTATTTAAATCATGCACAACCCCGATGACAAGCCAAGCAATTGTTTCATACTCTAACTTTTTCAATCTTCACGCAATACATGAGCGTGGGCCATGGACATAGCACTATGTGGAATAGAAGGGTGGTTGTGGAGAAGACAAAAAGAGGGCAAGATAGTCTCACATCAACTAGGCGTATCAACGGGCTATGGAGAGGCCCATCAATAGATATCAATGTGAGTGAGTAGGGATTGCCATGCAACGGATGCACTAGAGCTATAAGTATATGAAAGCTCATCAAAAGAAACTAAGTGGGTGTGCATCCAACTCGTTTGCTCATGAAGACCTAGGGTAATTTGAGGAAGCCCATCATTGGAATATACAAGCCAAGTTCTATAATGAAAAATTCCCACTAGTATATGAAAGTGACATAACGAGAGACTCTCTATCATGAATATCATGGTGCTACTTTGAAGCACAAGTGTGGTAAAAGGATAGTAACATTGTCCCTTCTCTCTTTTTCTCTCATTTTTTTTATTTGGGCCTTTTCTCTTTTTTTATGGCCTCTTTTTTTTCGTCCGGAGTCTCATCCCGACTTATGGGGGAATCATAGTCTCCATCATCCTTTCCTCACTTGGGACAATGCTCTAGAAAATGATGATCATCACACTTTTATTTTTCTTACAACTCAACAATTACAACTCGATACTTAGAACAAATATGACTCTATATGAATGCCCCCGGCGGTGTACCGGGATATGCAATGAATCAGAGTGACATGTATGAAAGAATTATGAATGGTGGCTTTGCAACAAATACGATGTCAACTACATGATCATGCTAGCAATATGACAATGATGGAGCGTGTCATAATAAACGGAAAGGTGGAAAGTTGCATGGCAATATATCTCGGAATGGCTATGGAAATACCATGATAGGTAGGTATGGTGGCTGTTTTGAGGAAGGTATATGGTGGGTGTATGATACCGGCGAAAGGTGCGCGGTATTAGAGAGGCTAGCAATGGTGGAAGGATGGGAAAAAGTGCATATAATCCATGGACTCAACATTAGTCATAAAGAACTCATATACTTATTGCAAAAATCTAGAAGTTATCAAAGCAAAGTATTATGCACATGCTCCTAGGGGGATAGATTGGTAGGAAAAGACCATCTCTCGTCCCCGACCGCCACTCATAAGGAAGACAATCAATAAATAAATTATGCTCCGACTTCATCACATAACGGTTCACCATACATGCATACTACGGGAATCACAAACTTTAACACAAGTATTCTTTAAATTCACAACTACTAAACTAGCATAACTCTAATATTATCACCTCCATATCTCAAAACAATTATCATGCTTCAATCTTCTCTTAGTATTCAACGCACTCAAAAGAAAATTTCACATATCTTGAACACCAAGCATATTTATATTAAGCAAATTACCATGCTATTAAGACTCTCAAAATAATTTAAGTGAAGCATGAGAGATCAATAGTTTCTTTAAAACAAACCACCACCGTGCTCTAAAAGATCTAAGTGAAGCACATACAGCAAAATTATAACGCTCAAAAGATATAAGTGAAGCACGTAGAGCATAACTACATAGCTCAAAAGATATAAGTGAAGCACATAGAGTATTCTATCAAATTTTAATTCATAGATGACTCTCTCAAAAGGTGTGTAGAGCAAGGATTATTGTGGCACACTAACAAACAAAGACACAAATAATACAAGACGCTCCAAGCAAAACACATATCATGTTGGTGAATAAAAATATAGCTCCAAGTAAATTACCGATGGAAGTGGACGAAAGAGGGGATGCCTTCTGGGGCATCCCCAAGCTTTGACTTTTTGGTGTCCTTGGATTATCTTGGGGGTGCCATGGGCATCCCCAAGGTTAGGCTCTTGCCACTCCTTGTTCCATGATCCATCAAAAGAATTCACCCAAAACTTGAAAACTTCACAACACAAAACTCAAGATAGAAAACTTGTGAGCTCCGTTAGCGAAAGAAAACAAAAGACCACTTCAAGGTACTGTAATGAACTCATTCTTTATTTGTATTGGTGTTAAATCTACTGTATTCCAACTTCTCTATGGATTATAAACTATTTTACTAGCCATAGATTCATCAAAACACACGAAAAACAGAATCTGTCAAAAACAGAACAGTCTGTAGTAATCTGTATCTAGCACAAGATATGGAACCCCAAAAATTCTAAAATAAATTGCTGGACGTGAGGAATTTATCTATTAATCATCTGGAAAAAGAATTAACTAAATATCACTCTTCAAATAAAAATGACAGCAGTTCTCGTGAGCGCTAAAGTTTTTGTTTTTTACAGCAAGTTCAACAAGACTTTCCCCAAGTCTTCCCAACGGTTCTACTTGGCACAAACACTAATTAAGCACAAAAAACACAACCGGAACAGAGGCTAGATAATTTATTTATTAAATAACATCAAGGATAAATATTGGGTTGACTCCCAACAAGAGTTTTTCTTTAAAACCTTATAGCTAGGCATACGATTTTAACGACGCCCACAAGAAAGATAAGAGTTGAAGCACAAAGAGAGCATCATAAAACATGATACAATCACATCTAAGTCTAACATACTTCCTATGCATAGGCATCTTATAGGCAAACAAATTATCAAGGCAAGCAAAAACTAGCATATGCAAAGAAGCAGAAAGAAACAATAGCAATCGCAACATAACGAGAGGTAATTTAGTAACATGAAATTTTCCACCATATTTTCCTCTCTCATAATAATTATATGTAGGATCATAAGCAAATTCAACAAAATAGCTATCACATAAAATATTTTCAACACGATCCACATGCATGCAAAGTTGACACTTTTCCAAAATAGTGGGATTAACATTAACTAAAATCATGACTTCTCCAAACCCACTTTTAATAATATTGCAAACACTACTATCAATCTCATATTCATCATGGGGTTTAAATAAATTTTCAATATCATAAGAAGAATCACCCCATGATCATTACAACAAGTAGTAGACATAGCAAAACTAGCATCCCCAAGCTTAGGGTTTTGCATATTATTAGCACAATTGACATCAAGAGAATTTATAATAAAATCATTGCAATCATGCTTTTTATTCAAAGATCTATCATGAGTCACTTCATAAAGCACTTCATCACGATTTTCAGATTTACGGATTTCAGGCAAAAGCTTATAAAGATAATCTAGTGCATCCAAATCACTAGGAATTGATTCATCATAATTGGATCCCTTAAAAAGATTGGCAAGCGGATGAGGATCCATAGATCTTAAGTTCTCTGTTTAGTAATAAACAGCTATTCCAACCATACGAGCAAACAAGAAATGGGCAAAAGAGGCAAATAAAGAGGGACGATAGAGAGAGGGCGAATAAAACGGCAAGGCTGAATTGGGAGGAGAGGAAAACGAGAGGCAAATGGCAAATAATGTAATGCGAGAGATAGGGATTGTGATGGGTACTTGGTATGTTGACTTTTACGTAGCCTCCCCGGCAACGGCATCAGAAATCCTTCTTGCTACGTCTTGAGCTTGCATTGGTTTTACCCAAAGAGGAAGGGATGATGCAGCAGAGTAGCGTAAGTATTTCCCTCAGTTTTTGAGAACCAAGGTATCAATTGTAACACCCCGGATATGACTTACCCATGTAATCCAACTCTTGCCGTTTTCGGCCTTAAATTATTTTATTTTCTCGGGTTCAGGTCTTTGTCTCAGTTTTTTGTTATCGTTGTCATGCATCTCATATCATGTCATCATGTGCATTGCATTTGCACATGTGTTCATCTCATGCATCCGAGCATTTTCTCCGTTGTCCGTTTTGCATTTCGGCGCTCCGTTCTCCTCCGGTGGTCAATTCTACCTTTCTTTCGTGTGTGAGGATTAAAAATTTCCGGATTGGACCGAGACTTGCCAAGCGGCCTTGGTTTACTACCGGTAGACCGCCTGTCAAGTTTCGTACCATTTGGACTTTGATGCTCCAACAGTTAACCGATAGACCGAAAAGGCCTCGTGTGTGTTGCAGCCCAACACCTCTCCATTTTGGCCCAAAACCCGCCAAAACCCTCTCCATCATCTAGAGCGTTCGATCACGATCGTGTGGCCAAAAACCACACCTCATTTGGACACTCCTAGCTCCCTCTACCTCTATATAAAGAACACCCCAAAAATCTCCTTCTCCTTCCTCCCGAAAACCTAGCTCCTCGTCCACCGCGCCGCGCCGGACAAAATCCGCGCCGACGGACATTGTCCGCCCGATCGGCCGCCGCCTCTCCCGTCGCGCCACGTGGCACGCCCCGCCGCCGCTGCTCCGGCCCGGGAGGCCCGAGTCGGGCCCCCGCGAGCCCGTCGCCCGCGCCGCCCGATGGTCTCTCCTCCGCCGGCCTGCTCCGCCGTCCGCCGCCACCACCTCGTCGCCGGCCGCCGCGCCGCCTCCCGGTTCGCTTCGCCGCCAAGCCGGGCCTCGCCGCCGTCCCTCGCCGCGGACGCCGCCACCGCGCCGCCGCACGGCTCCGGCCTCCTCCTCCTCTCCCTCGACGCCGTCCCCGCCTTCCACTCCGGCCGGCAAACTCCGGCGAACTCACTCCGACCAACCTCGGGAAACGCGCCAGATCCAGATCTGAGAATCGGGGTTGACTTTTTCGTCCCAAACCCTAATAATTGGCGTTTTTCATCATGCTATATCTCCGCATCCGTAGCTCCATTTTTGGCATATAGCATATCAAAATGTTCGTCTCAGAGAGTACATCATTTCATCTCATTGCATCATTTTCATTTGATTTCATCTTGATGACCGAAATGCTTTTAGAAGAGTGCTACTTGAGATAATTGTCAGATCTGCTGCTCCATTTAGATATTTGTCATTTTTGCCATGATTATTGTGTGCATGATATGCCCCTGAGCTCTACATATGTTTTGTTAAGGGTTTTGCCATCTTTCTAGAGGTGCAACCCATGTATTTTTGTGATGTGTGTGGTGACTAGCACAAGCTTGCAAAGTGAGGCATTTGTTAATGCTGATTTCAGGGACTTAGCATTTCCACTAAGTCTTTGACCTGTTTATCTCATATGGCCATATGTTCATGTTGTTTCCTAGTGATCCGTGCCTCTTTTGAGGATGATCAGTAAGGATTTTTTGTTAATATTGTGGTGCTCTATCCATCCATGTCTTTGTTTGCAATTATGGAGCACCCTAGCTTGAGTCAATCGAGCTCTACTTTTGCTATTTCGTGAATCTGGGCAGATTGTCTACTTGTTAGCGATTTTGTCGAGGATGTTGTAGTTGATCTGTGCATGCTATATTATTGTTCTTGCCATGTCTAGCTTTTATTTTGTGTATTCTTGATGGGTGTATGCTTAGATTTTCATGACATGCTCTGTAGTGAATGCATCGAGCTCGTAAACATGCCTACTTGATATCTGTTTCAGCATGCTCCAGTTTTCACCAAGTCTGAGAACTGATTATGTTTTTGCCATGTTCACATGCTTGCAAATGTATTTTCTGATCCCTTTTGGCTCAAGGTCACTAAGGGACTTTTGTTAAGCTCTTTGAGTAGCTCCATGCCATGCTTTACTTTGACATGTTCAGGTCCTGTAGCATGTAGTTTTGTTGCTCCAAAGAGTGCTATCTGATCTGAAATTCCAGACAAGTGTTAATTTCACTAAGTCTGAGATCTGTTTGCCAGATGCATTTTTGCCATGCTTGTTTGAACCTGTTAATGGATGAATTGGCCGTAGCTCAGTGCTAGAATTTTGTTAAGCATCTTGAGTGGATCCCTGCCATGTATTTTTTTGCCATGTTTGGGTGCTGTAGCATGTTCATCTTGTTGCATTTAGATGGCTACTTGCTGCAAATCGCAGATCGTGGTCATATTTGAATTGCTTGCCATTTCCAAACCGTAACTCCGATTCCGGCGTTCTTTATATCGTTTTCAAGAGATTTCATCTCTTCTTTCCAGTGGAACACTTGGATTTCCAAGTTGAGGCCAGGTTCATGCATTCCTTGTCAAATCTTGCATATGCATCACATTTTGCATCCCGCATAGCATACCATCCTTGCATCATATTGTTTGAGCTTTGCATGTGGTTGATTGTGTCCTTGTTGCTTGTTTGGGTAGAGCCGGGAGACGAGTTCGCTAACGAGGAGCCCGTTGAGTTTGCTTTCGAGGATCCAGTCAACTCTGACAACTTTGCAGGCAAGATGATCATACCCTCGAAATCATTACTATCTTTGCTTTGCTAGATGCTCGCTCTTTTGCTTTGCCTATGCTACGATGCCTACCACTTGCTTATCATGCCTCCCAAACTGCCATGTCAAACCTCTAACCCACCATGTCCTAGCAAACCGTTGATTGGCTATGTTACCGCTTTGCTCAGCCCCTCTTATAGCGTTGCTAGTTGCAGGTGAATATTGGAGACCGTTCCTTGTTGGAACATTATTTACTTGTTGGGATATCATTATATTGCCATGTTATCTTAATGCATCTATATACTTGGTAAAGGGTGGAAGGCTCGGCCTCTCGCCTAGTGTTTTGTTCCACTCTTGCCGCCCTAGTTTCCGTCATATCGGTGTTATGTTCTCGGATTTTGCGTTCCTTACGCGGTTGGGTTATAATGGGAACCCCTTGATAGTTTGTCTTGATTAAAGCTTTTCCAGCAATGCCCAACCTTGGTTTTACCATTTGCCACCTAGCCTCTTTTCCCTTGGGTTTCCAGAGCCCGAGGGTCATCTTATTTAAACCCCCCCCCCCCCCGGACCAGTGCTCCTCTGAGTGTTGGTCCAAACCAGGCAGCCTGCGGGGCCACCTCGGGGAAACTCGAGGGTTGGTTTTACTCGTAGCTTGACCTATCTGAGGGTGCCCTGAGAACGAGATATGTGCAGCTCATATCGGGATTTCTCGGCACATTCGGGCGGTGTTGCTGGATTTGTTTTAACCTGTAGAAGTGTCTTGAAGAACCGAGATACCGAGTCTGATCGGAACATCTCGGGAGGAGGTCTATTCCTTCGTTGACCGTGAGAGCTTGTCATGGGCTAAGTTGGGACTCCCCTGTAGAGATTTGAACTTTCGAAACCCGTGCCCGCGGTTATGGGCAGATGGGAATTTGTTAATGTCCGGTTGTAGATAACTTGAATCTTAACTTAATTAAAATGATTCAACAGTGTGAGTTACCGTGATGGTCTCTTCTCGGCAGAGTCCGGGAAGTGAACATGGTGTTGGAGTAATGTTTGCACAGGTTGCTCTCTAGTTTCTCGCTCGCGCTTTGCCTCCTCTTCTCGCTCTCTTTTGCGAACAGGATAGCCACCATATATGCTAGTCGCTTGCCGCAGCTCCACTTATATTACCTTGCCTTACCTATTAAGCTTAAATAGTCTTGATCGCGAGGGTACGAGATTGCCGAGTCCCTGTGGCTCACAGATTACTTCCAAACCAGATGCAGGGCCTGATGATTCCGCTCCAGATGGCGCGCTTGAGCTCAAGTGGGAGTTCGACGAGGACTCTCAACGATACTATGTTTCTTTTCCTGATGATCAGTAGTGGTGCCCAGTTGGGGTGATCGGGACCGTGTCGCATGTTGGGTTGTTCTTTTATTTTGGCATCGTAGTCGGGCCATGAGTGTTTGGATGATGTAATGTTAATTATGTACTTGAATTGACGTGGCGAGTGTAAGCCAACTATGTATCTCCCCTTTTATTATCTATATTACATGGGATGTTGTGAAGATTGCCTAACTTGCGACATTGCTTTCAATGCGGTTATGCCTCTAAGTCGTGCCTCGACACGTGGGAGCTATAGCCGCATCGAGGGCATTACAAGTTGGTAATCAGAGCCTTCCCAGACCTTAGGAGCCCCCATTGCTTGATCGTTTTTAGCGGCCGAGTTGTGTCTAGAAAAATGTTTTGAGTCATTTAGGAATTATATATCGGAGAGTTTAGGAATTCTTTTTACTCCCTAGTCTCCGCATCGCTCTGGTAAGGCATCCTGACATAGAGTTTTGACTCTTCTCTTCTCAAATTTCACTAAAAAAAATTTAGGATCACGCGGGTATCTTGGAATCATTCTGATGGTTTTGTGACGAGAAGATTGTCTTGGTGCCTCCTGTCAGGGGTTTTGTGGCAGTGTCCCGGGGAGTTGAGCTCCGAGGTGTTGTCGTCACAATTTTATCGTTGCAGTTCTGGAATACCTGAGTTTAGTACACCGACATCAAAAATCTCTTTTATGCAGTTCGTTGGTGAGATAACCTCGACGCCACCCAGTACTGGGGCGGGAGTTTGGGAGTATCGCCATAACTTGTATAACGGATGCTTTTCGAAGGTTGAGGTAGATGGTTTCCGAAGTTTTTCTCGGTTATGTGTTGAAAGATGGATACAGCTGGATGTAGGATTTGCTAGATTTGGGTGAGATATTATGCTTCCCCTGTATCCCCAACACCTGATTGCATAACCGGAAAGGTTCGGGAGTTTCATAGGTGGGAATTCTTGTAGCTCTAGTTCTTCTTCCACGGATATTTGGTTTGAGATTGGGATTTCTTACCGAGTATTCGTTCTTGATCCGTACCTTGTTGATTTATTTCTCTACCTAAATTCTAAGTGGCTTCTCAACTTATGGATATGTGACCATTTCAAGAGGAATGCATTCGTTCATTTTGTTCAGATGTGAAGACTTTATGTTGCAATTTTCATTCTGTTGGTTTCAGCTTCATTTTATCTGTCAATGTGCTAATGGTGGTCAACCTCTTCAGGATGGCTCCCGCTAAGAGCACCAATCAGAATCAGAATCAAGATCCGCCACCACCTCCACCTCCTCCGGAGGCATGGCAAGCTGTGATGGCCACAACCAATGCAAACACACAGTTGATCATGCAAATTCTTCAAGAGCGCAATCAAGGCAACCAAGGGAACCAAGGCAACAATCAGAATCACTTTGCTACACTCAACCAGTTCCTTGCTAATGGGCCAAAACCTTTCTGCAATTGTGTTGAGGCAACTGATGCTGACGATTGGCTCGTGGATCTGTGCAAGCATTTCGAGTGCAGTAACGTCAGGCCTGAGGACTTCGTCAAGTTCGCATCCTTCCAACTCAAAGATCAAGCTGCAGAATGGTTCCAGCAGTACAAGGATTCCAGAGGTGGACGTGCGATTACCTGGGATGAATTCCGTCAAGATTTCAGAGCTCATCATATCCCTCAGAGCGTGGTTGAAAGCAAGCGTGAGGAATTCCGCAACCTGAAGCAAGGCTCTTTGTCTGTCTATGACTACAACAAGTTGTTCCAGAAGCTCACCCGCTTTGCTAAGCAGGACATTCCTGATAAGAAGAGCATGATATACCAGTTCAGGGGTGGTCTCAGAGAAGAAATCCAGCTAGCTCTTGTTCTCTTTGAGCCCTTGAGGTACGATGAGTTCTACAACATGGTGTTGAAGCAAGAGGCCGCTCAACTGAGGTGTGATGCTTCCAAGAAGCGAGTCAGAGACACTACTCCGTCTTCCTCTACTCAAGTGGCCAAGCAGCAGAAGTTTTGGCTTCCTCCTCCTCTGTTTCGTCAGCCGTATCAGAAGAGCAAAGGTGGCAGTGGATCTTCCCACCCACCCAACCCTGGCTTTCAGAACAAGACTTCGTCTCAAGCTCCAAGATCAAGTGCTCCGTATCACCGTCCGCTTTCAGAGGTCACGTGCAACAAGTGCCAACAAAAGGGTCACTATGCCAACAAATGCTTCAATCAGAGGCGTCTTCCTCCTCCTCCTCCGGTGAGATCGGCAAGTACAGCTATGGTCAAGCATAACCCCAAGCACTCCAAGGTTAACGTGGTGAACGCAGCTCAGGCAGAGGACTCGTCAGATGTCATCATGGGTAACCTTCCTGTTAATGATATTCCCTCAAGAGTTCTTTTTGACACTGGTGCATCGCATTGTTTCATGTCAAAGCCATTTTTTACCAAGCATGAGTTCGTTTCTTCTCATTTGGGTAAACAAATGGATATCGTTTCTCCTGGCAAACGTTTGAGTGCAAGTCTGGAGGTGCCAGATGTTACTATCACGTTGGGCGACTACAAGTTTCTTTCTTCCCCAATGGTTCTTGGTAACTCGGATATTGATCTTATTCTCGGAATGGATTGGCTTTCTAAGCACAAGGCGCATCTTGATTGTGCAGCCAGGCAGATTCAATTGACTCATTCGTCTGAGGATGTAATTGTCTTTGCCGCTTGTGATGATACAATCCGTCTGTTTTCTCTCAATGAGAAGGGTGAACTGGATGCTATCTCGCAGATTCCAGTCGTTTGCGAATATCAAGACGTCTTTCCAGAAGAGCTTCCAGGAATGCCTCCGCACCGGCCAGTTGAATTCGTCATTGATCTTGAGCCTGGCACGGAACCAGTGTGCAAGCATCCTTACAAGCTCGGACCTGAAGAGTTGAAGGAGCTGAAGAAGCAACTCGATATTCAAGAGAGAATGGGTCTCATCCGGGCCTAGTTCTTCTCCGTGGGGTTTTGGTGTTCTTTTTATGAAGAAGAAGGATGGAACGGACCGACTTTGTGTTGATTACCGTCCATTGAACAAGAAGACCATCAAGAACAAATACCCACTTCCCAACATCAACGAGCTGTTCGAACAACTCAAAGGTGCCCAAGTATTCTCCAAGCTTGATCTCCGTGTGGGTTATCATCAGATTCGAATCCGTGAACAATATATTCCCAAGACGGCTTTCAGGACAAGCTATGGTTCATATGAATACACTGTCATGTCTTTTGGCCTCGTCAACGCTCCTCCGACGTGTTGTCGTCACAATTTTATCATTGCAGTTCTGGAATACCTGAGTTTAGTACACCGACATCGAAAATCTCTTTTATGAAGTTCGTTGGTGAGATAACCTCGACGCCACCCAGTACTGGGGCGGGAGTTCGGGAGTATCGCCATAACTTGTATAACGGATGCTTTTCGAAGGTTGAGGTAGATGGTTTCCGAAGTTTTTCTCGGTTATGTGTTGAAAGATGGATACAGCTGGATGTAGGATTTGCTAGATTTGGGTGAGATATTATGCTTCCCCTGTATCCCCAACACCTGATTGCATAACCGGAAAGGTTCGGGAGTTTCATAGGTGGGAATTCTTATAGCTCTAGTTCTTCTTCCACGGATATTTGGTTTGAGATTGGGATTTTTTACCGAGTATTCGTTCTTGATCCATACCTTGTTGATTTATTTCTCTACCTAAATTCTAAGTGGCTTCTCAACTTATGGATATGTGACCATTTCAAGAGGAATGCATTCGTTCATTTTGTTCGGATGTGAAGACTTTATGTTGCAATTTTCATTCCATTGGTTTCAGCTTCATTTTATCTGTCAATGTGCTAACGGTGGTCAACCTCTTCAGGATGGCTCCCGCTAAGAGCATCTACTACTATTACTCCACTCATCGACCGCTATCCAGCATGCTTCTAGAGTATTAAGTTAAAAATAGAGTAACGCTTTAAGCAAGATGACATGATGTAGAGATATAAATTCATGCAATATGAAATAAACCCCATCTTGTTATCCTCGATGGCAACAATACAATACGTGTCTTGCTGCCCCTTCTTTCACTGGGAAAGAACACCGCAAGATCGAACCCAAAGCTAAGCACTTCTCCCATGGCAAGAACTATCAATCTAGTTGGCCAAACCAAATGGATAATTCGAAGAGACTTGCAAAGATAACCAATCATACATAAAAGAATTCAGAGAAGATTCAAATATTGTTCATAGATAGACTTGATCATAAACCCATAATTCATCGGTCTCAACAAACACACCGCAAAAGAAGAAGATTAAATCGAATAGATCTCCACAAGAGAGGGCGAGAACATTGTATTGAGATCCAAAAAGAGAGAAGAAGCCATCTAGCTACTAACTATGGACCCGAAGGTCTGAGGTAAACTACTCACACTTCATCGGAGAGGCTATGATGATGTAGAAGCCCTCCGTGATGACGGTCCTTCTCCGGCGGAGCTCCGGAACTGGCCCCAAGATGGGATCTCGTGGATACCGAAAGTTGCGGCGGTGGAATTAGGTTTTTGGCTCCTGTTCTAATCGTTTGGGGGTACGTGGGTATATATAGGAGGAAGGAGTACGTCGGTGGAGCACCGAGGGACCCACGAGGCAGGGGGGCGCACCCTGTAGGGGGGCGCGCCCCCTACCCTCGTGACCGCCTTCGGTACTTCTTGGAATAGGGTCCAAGTCTCCTGGGTCTTACCCGAGAAGAAAATCATGTTCCAAAAAGGATTTTTCTGTTTGAACTCCGTTTGATATTTTGTTTCTTCGAAACACTGAAATAGGCAAAAAAAACAGCAATTCTGGATTGGGCCTCCGGTTAATAGGTTAGTCCCAAAAATAATATAAAAGTGGAAAATAAAGCCTAATATAGTCCAAAACAGTAGATAGTATAGCATGGAGCAATCAAAAATTATAGATACGTTGGAGACGTATTAGCTGCATTTTTGCGCGCTGCTGGAGCGGCGCGCGCTGCATTTTAGCACGGCTGCTGGAGCCAGCGCCGCGCCAAACCAGGCGATGGGCACGCGGCAAATCAGTTTTTTGCGCGCGGCGCGTTCGGCGCCTGTTGGAGATGCTCTTAGGCCAACTCCACCGCACGACCCCATTCTGTCCGACCCTGTCTGTTTGGGATAAAACGGACAAATAAGGTGGCCCAGCGCGCGACGGTCCGGACCCATCTAGTCCGTTTTGTGTCTGGACCGACCCATTTCGAGTGCATCTTTGCGTCGGGTTTGGGTCGCCGCGGACACCGAACGGACGCGCCGCTCATCCGCGTCTGGCCGCGTGGCGGGGCGGCCACCTACCTTCCACTCGCCAACATCAATGCGCACGGATGGCCGACCCCACCTGTCATCGGCCCAATGGAAGGTCGTCGTCCTTCTTAAATGAGGAACCCGTGAATCGGTCGTCGTCCACACTGCCTCACTCCATCCCGCGGCCTCCTCGAAACCCGACCGCGCTAAACCTTAGCCCTCCTTTGTCGAGCTCGCCGGCCGGCCACCTCGAAGCCATGGGCTTCTGGAACCGCAAGGGGAAGCACGACCGCGAGGCCGGCTCCTCGTCGGGGCGCCGCGCCGGCTCCGTGAAGAAGGAGGCCGCATCACCACCACGTCGGGCCCCCGCGCCGCCCGCTTTCTTCATCGGCCCCCACGTCCGCTGGCGAGCGCGACCGGCACTACATCCGCACGTCGGTGTGCCGCTGTTATTAGGAGACGAGGACATCGCTCCAGATCGCCTCTCCCCTGGAGCGACGTCCACCTCCCCAACAACTGGCACCTGTCCACCGATCGTGTGCCGATCCCGCTGGTCCCGGCAAGCGGTCGTGCGCGTCGTGAAGAGATCGAGCGCCACCGCCGCCTCCTCCCCGACGACCTGTACTACGACGACAGGTACGCCCCGGACTCCTCCCTCTGGGATACCTGGCTCAGGGACGAGCACGACGTGCGGCGTGCCTCCTTCTTCGCCGGCACGGCGTCTGGGCCACGGCGGCCACGTCGGCCACGTCGGAAGCACGCAGCGCCTGCTCCCCAGGAGCGCGGGCATAGGCTGGTGCGCGGCCTCACGCCCACGTCGTCGCTGTCGCCTTCGCCATCTCCACCACCACCTCCTCGCATGACAGCGGAGGAGGAGGCTCGTCTCATGGCGCGTGTCATGGAGGACTCCATGTACACGCATGATGAGTGGCAATGGGAGGGCCTGGAGGAGATGATGGCCCACTCCGCCGCCGGCAAGGTAGCCATACCCGAGCTGGAGATGGTGGCCGTGGAGGAGGCGATGGAGGAGGAGCCGGTGGCCGCGTTCCACCCGGGTCTGCTGGGCCAGGGGTGGGGCTGGTCCTGCACTGCACCGGAGATGGCCAGCCGCAGTGGGCGTGAATTGGTGCGCCACTCCGCCGCGGTCACCGGAGCGGGAGGCGTCACCACGGGAGGAGGTCGTGCAGGCACCTCCCGCCGTCCAGCCCGCCCCCGTCTACCGCGCACCGGCGGCCCACCTCTGGACGCCGCCGGCCTACGTGGACCTCGTCAGCGACGCCGACGACGCCGACGGCCACTGAAGACGGCGACGACATCGACGGGCACGGGCAGGAGCGCACTGGCGGCGACCGTTTTTTATTTTCTTTTTTATGTTTAATTATGTCAAGTTGGACGTGAAACTGGACCGTTTTGTGACCGTGACGACCCTAACTAAGTTTTATGTTTATTAAACTACGCTTATTTATTTTTTTTAATCATTTTATTTACATTTTTCTATTTTTTTAAATCATGTCCAACGCGGACATGATTTAAGGTGCGGCCGCAAGGTAAGCGCACACACGATCCAACGAACAAGAACGGACACGGACGAATCCATCGACATCTCAAAAAGACAAAATCCGACCAAACTAAACATCAGTTTGAGGTCGCGCGGTGAAGTTGGCCTTAGACGGAGTCATGAAGAGAGCGAGATTTGTCTGGTCGAGTCAGAAAAGTTTGACTTGTGACTTGCAGTGCCACGTGTGAGCTACCGGCCAACACGGCACTGCCACCTGCCCTCGCCTCCTCGATTAGCGCGGCCAGCACGCTCGTGGCGTTTGGGATGGTCAAAAACTCAAAAGCCGGAGAGTTATTAGCGCTGGCCCTTTCACGAGTCTCTCGTGGTGAAGTTTTATAACGGGAGCAACCTAGTCGCGCTGGCCAAAAAAGGTAACCATCGCACTCGTAACGTTGATAAGTGTACTTATCGCCGGAGTAGTATTATCTTCATCGTGGTTTATCGGTCCTTATTGTATTTTATGCAAAATAATGATCATAAATTTAATTAATAATATATTTATACATGTCATAAAAATTATATTATTGAAAACTATGTTTAAATAGAAATCCAACTATACAATTTTCGTTGACATGTATTAACACTTTGTAAATTAAATCTTTGGACAAAATTTGACATAAATTATAAAAGGGACCAATAAACCAGGACGAAAGTTATAGTTAATTAATTATAGTGAGGACATTTGACGACATTTAACCTTGCTGGTCGAGTCTCGGTTTCGGATTATGACGGCCACCAACTTTTGAAATGGCCCTCAAGGTCGTCGAGAGACGCATTAGCAGCGAGACTTAATTAGCTACTTCTTCCGTTTCATAATAAAAGAGTATTTTTGACACTATATTATTGCTGCCAAGCAATCACAAGATTTCATTAGAATCAAATCTTACTCCAAAGTAATCATTCATCGTGCTTGATTGAGTGGTGTTTTCCGAACATTGGTGGCACTTGGCATCGTGCTTCCTTCAGTTGTTCTTCAGATAGCAGATAGCGCAGCATCGTTGGTCGTTTGATGCGATCCATAGAAATTTCCGATATATATTTTTCGAAATATTCCTTTATATTAAAACTTTAGCATCGACTCAAAAACACTCAAAAGCCATACCGTTTTTCAGCGATACATACAATCAAACATATGAAAATTCTACATAAGATTCAAATGGGTATGACATTGCAATTCTATGATTTTCCTATTTCTGTTACTAGTATGTTTTTAGAATCATGTGAATATAGAGGCCCTTACCTAGAAGATTTTTACTCCTTTCATTCAAAAAACTTGAAAAAACTTGTCTCAAACTTGTTCCTCAAATGAATGTATCTATCATTAATTGAAGGACAACTCTTAGTAGCCATAGTTGGAGCAAAGAAGACGACTGTTCCAAGTGAGTTACTAGTACTAGGATGTCACACTTCACTGTTCTCGCGGGTCACGTCCCTTTCATCAGCTGCCCATCCCACCGTCCATTTCCCTGATCGGACGGTACAACGACAGCAACAAAAATCCCCAAAGATTCTTGAAAAAATCAGACCCGAGAAAGAAAGGGAGAGGCGCAACACGAAAAGAGAACTGAAACGCTGCAATAAATAAAGCCACTACCGCTTTTTCTCTCTCTCGACATCTCGAGATATAAAGCCACTAGTGCTAGTGCAAAGAGGAAGGAGGGAGAGACAGAGCGGTGTGAGAAGCAGGTGGAGCTGCAACAGTTTGCCACATCTCCCTTCCCTCCCTTGCATGCCGATCGCCTCCAAGCTCCTCTACTTCCAGCGCCGCCCCTCGCCGGCGCCGCCGGAGCCCCCCGACCCGCGCCGCCGGCCCTGCCGCGGGGCGAGCGCCTCCGCCCCCCGCCGCCAGCGCAGCTCGGCCGTCTCAAACCACCACCACCACCATCATCACAAGCTGGTGAGCTCGCGCCGTCTCATCTCATCTTCCTCGATCCCCTCCCTACCCTGGCCCAAGTGGCCTGCGATCTGTTACTTTTTCTCTGCATGGTTTTGCTTCCTGTCTGGAGCTTCAGTTGCCGCGATTTGCGGGGGCTTGTTTTTGCGAGTCCGGATGTTAAGGGTTGAGGCAGCAATTCAGGGGTGCGTTTTGATGCGCGTCCGCGGAAAAATATCGAAACATTTGTTTCACAAAACTAGATAGTGCAGTAGGGTGTGGGGACGCCATGGGGTCAGAGCAGTTACAGCTAGTCAAGATTCAAGAACAAGGTTGGTAAAATTCATATTTTATACATGGACTGAGGAGCATGGCCCTGTGCACAATTTGGTAGTAACACTTAATTCAGAAAAGCTACTGTTACTATACTAGATTTTGTTTATTAGATCAAGGGAGAAATACTGTTATTTTTGTGGGACTAACATGAAGACCAAGTAGAATATGTATTATGTGTTCTTGGTGTACGTTTGCCGGGATTGGTTGGGAATTGAGATGAACCAGGGTGTGGAACCATGAACCAGCTGCACTTCTGTTTATGTGTGTACCCTTTGTTCAATACCTGACCGCGTACATGTTTCGCCCACGCACAAATTGTTCACTGCATAGGAATGATTGTGTTGCATATAGCTCTTGTTAGTTTGTTCATGAGTGTTGTTTTATTTAATTTTGCAACGAAGGGACAATCTCGTATTTCCTCATAAACATCTTTGACAAAGAGGCTGCAGATGTTTTTGGCAAATCTGAGCTTGTACCAGAAATTTTGTGCCGTCTTTTTCCAAACTATATATATAAGTAACTGGTTTTAGAATTTAGGGGGTTCGTGTATTGAACTGATAATCATACTTTTACAGTAAGTGTTGTCGTAGAGCCAGTATATACTGGAATATTCTTTCCTAGAAAAATGAGGCTCTACTAATCTATTGTGGAAAGTTCAGTGTGTGCATGACAATGATAGTTCTTTTGAACAGCTATTCAGTGACATGGATGAGTAATGAGTTGCAGCCTTGCAGGCTTTGGTAGAATGATTACGCCAAAGCTTTAAGTGGCCGAAATCATTGTGGGGACTACAAAGTGCTAATCTCTGTGATTGCTCACCGTCTGAATGTTTATTTTCAGAAAGAGCAACCATTTGTCTAGTGAGTGTTATTATGTCAAATATTCCTCATGTTTGATCAATTTCTACCAAATTACTTGCTAGAACTCTGATAATGGAGCAAACACAGTTTTGAGACATATCTCAGTTATGAGCAGATGAACTCTTGACCCTTATCACAGGCTTGTAGCCTATGGAAAATTAGTTAAATATGTGTAGAATCTCCTATTGATGTCATGAGTTGGCTGCTATTTCCTACGCATCGTTGAGCTATTTCCAGGCATGCAACAAACCACTTTCGGCGGAGAATAACACAGTCTTATTTTCCCAAGTTTTCTGTTGTGATGATGATAGTTGTGAAACGTTCTTCAGTCTCTACGAATAGGTTCTAACATGTGTTATTTAAAAAAAAAACAGGGCCAGGAACTTGTTCCGGCAAACCAAAGAGATGGGGCTAAGCTTGTGGGATGTGCTGGAAACAAAATAGAACACATAGGGTTCACGTGCTCCAGGTCAAGGCTAAGCCAGAGTGTATCGGATCATGGACGGCTTCCTGATGCTGTTCAACAGGCTAGAGAAAGGCTTCTTCAGAGGCTTAATAGTGTGGACTTGTCAGGAAGAAGGTCCAAAACAAAACTTATCACGTTGTTCTTCCAGTGCAGAATTTGATGATCTATATTCGTTCTATGTTTACTCATGATCGTCCATTGTTTCAGGGAAAACACTTCGTGCTCCGAAACCATTTGGGCTGGAGTAGTAACTCATCCTGCTGACATTGGTATTTCCAACTTGGCCGATAGCGAACTTGGTAGCCTAACCAGTTACTTCCAATCCAGTGTATCCATCACCACCTACAACAAAGTCCAAGAAACATTCCCAGAGCCTTTCAGCACCGTAGATAAGTGCATGCCTGTCACCCCGTGCACCGAACCGGTCCATGTGCTACAAGAAACAGCCTGCGAGTGCTCGATATGCCTGGAGAGGTGCGGCGAGGCAGACGGGCTCATGCAGCTGCGGTGCAAGCATGTCTTCCACTCGGCGTGCCTCGAGCGGTGGCTTCGATCCCACGGCGACTGCCCCTACTGCAGGGGCAGTGTGCTCCTGACGTCGGAGGAATGAGAGCTGAGGATGACACCTAAAATGTGTTGCAGCTTAACCTGTTGTTCTACCAAGGACCTTTTGAGTTTGTTATAATTAATTAGTGAGGTGATGACACTGTGCGGTGTTGCAGTGCGCGGCTTGAGCGATGAGATGCTACAACTGGCTGTTTATCTCTGTACAACTACGGATCATGAGATTAGAAGCAGTAAGATAGCTGCTGTTCTATGAAGCCTTTGTTCTCTGCAGTGTGCGATGATGCTGTATTACTGCTCATTTAGCCGAACTACTTACACTATTTATACTGAACTTTCGTTTCCTCCACCCACAAGGTTCATAGAATATTTGAAGGTCCTACATGAACACCAAATTAGCTGAACACTGCAAGCAGGGCACATCTAGATCTGCACTAGCTATCGCAGATCTAAGTGCTTCAATTGAACTAAAAAGAGAGAGAAAACGACAATAAAAAATGTTTGCACAAACCTTCATGTAAAATCAATGATATAGAACTTAGATGTGCAATACTTAAAGCATATCTAAATGTGCTTTAGCAAAACTGTTGCAAATTCTAGGTGGATTGGCATGCACCGAATCACCACAAATAAGGGAAGTACGGGAGCTTGTTAGAGAGGCGTCACTTGACTGGCGACCGACCCGGTAGTTTCTTCCAATCATGCAGAAGAGTTGCATGTACATTCATAAAGAAAGAAGATAATACACCGCCAAAGAAGCCACGATCAATACAAAGCCAAAAATGACATAAATATACATATCAATTGACGACCGACCCAATAGTTTTTTTCCAAACCATGCAGAAGAGTTGCATGTATATTTATTAAGAAAAAATATAATACATCAGCAAAGATGGCATGACCAATACAATAGCCAAAACGACATAAATATTGGCACAGAATCCGGTGAAAAGTCCTTCTGTTTCAAGCTAGTTTTTTTTTGAGTGGTAAACCAGACTTTATTGATCAATAATTCGGTTTACAGGAATAACAAAGGGATCATGAGGTACTCTCAGCCACATATGGCGCCCTTGAACTAAAAAAGTACAAAATTTAGCTAAGTTGTGAGCATCAACATTTCCTTGTCGACCTTCAAGGATGAAGTCACATTGAACAAACTGCCTGGGCCTGGATCTCCTTTATAATAGTACTATATCTCCCTTCTGACCCCTTCTTAATTTCCTCCACAATTGTCTAGCAGTCACAAGCAACAACAATATGGTGTAGATATAGATCCTGAGCTAGGGCAAGAGCCTCGCGGCAAGCCAACGCTTCCAACATCGGTGGATCACTTATCCCATCAAAAACCATTGCTGAGGATCCCAGGAAAAGACCATCATGATTCCTGCATGGGAAAACTTTGTTTTTTCCAAACTCTAGCTTTTGACAAATTTACTTATGCCACTCTAGAATTTGACATTTCACTTTTGCCACTCTTAGTTTTGGACAATACATCACAATTGCCATTCCGTGGCAAAAGCAATAATTTTAAAGTGGCAATTGTGATACATTATCAAGACCTAAGAGTGGCAAAAGTGAAATGAAAAGTTATTGCTTTTGCCATGGAATGACATTTGTGATGTATTGTCAAAACTAAGAGTGACAAAAGTGATATGTCAAATTATATAGTGGCATAAGCAAAGTAGGCAAAAGGTAGAGTGGCAAAAACAAAGTTTTCCCTTCCTGCATATGGTAGTGGCTGCCCCTCTTCTCCCATTTCTGGAAACTCCCCCGTCGACCTGAATTTTAGCAACTCCAACTTCGGGCGCCCTCCACCCTTGCCTGGCTACAGATCTCGTAGCTGTGTGTGTCTCACCATGTGTTGCCCCCGGTTTAGTCTGGATAGTTGTGAGTTCTGCAATGAAGCTTCTTACAAATGAATGAGTAGCGTGTGGGCTTTGCAAGTCTCCCTCATGGATAGCCTTCCGCCGAGCCCACCATATTGCCCACATAGTCACTGGCATCGTCACCAGACTATCTCGTGGAAGATGATCAATAGCTGAAAACAACCACACTTTGGCATTCGGCTCCGTCGACGCTTGTATAAAGTCAAGTATGTTTTCATCTACTAGGGCCCAAACACACCTGGCAACTGAGCATTCAAACAGTGGATGTCGCCATGAGTCTCTCATTTCGCAAAGCCGGCATTTATCATCATCCGCAATTTTTCTAGCATGTCTTATATCTTCTGTCGGGATCGAAAGCTTGGACAACCTCCACATGAAATGACATATTTTTTCAGGAACTTGAACGGACCACAGTGACCCCCAAGATCTGGCTTCTGCTTCAAAACCGGAGGAGCCAGACCTGCCTTCTAACCACTCCTCCCTTCTACGTTTTGTGTCAGCCAACATTCTGTAAGCAGATCTTACCGAGAATACTCCGTTCCTCTCAAAGTTCCAAGCCCAGTGATCGTCCATCTGCCTCGTACAGATCGGGATGGCCAAGATTGCCAAAGTGTCCGTCGCTATAAAGTTTGCATCAAGGGCTTCTCTATTCCATGCTGCATTGTGTGCATCAATTAGCTCGCTTACTAAAGATGGGGGGTTGGCAGAGAGACGAGCTAACGGCCTCATAGTAGCGATCCTTGGTATCCAGTTATCCGCCCAAATTCTTGTTGTTGAGCCATCTCCAATTCTCCTAATGATCCCCTGCTTAAGGACATCTCTTCCCTCCATTATAGCCCGCCATACCTGTCATGGTCGGTTGCCAAGTTTTGTCTCAGGAGTTGGCGCCGAGGAGACTTATTTTGCCCAACTGCCTGACTATGTGGTGTAGGATCATTTGGCGCCGACACAGACACCGATCGCTCGTGTTCAGGTTAGTGGGTTGATGGTACCGGCTAGCGTTGTCGAGAGCCAGATCACAAGGAGATGCCCGGTACATGATCAATGGAAGTGGGAGGCTATTCAACATGGGTTCGATGCTTACCTTGTTAGCTTTCCATCCTTCGAGGATTTGGACAGGGTCGATGGAATTCAGATGAACGTGTCGTCGGTTAATGCCCAGATGACTGTCACAACATGGAGATCACAGGAGGTCCCACATAAGCTGGAGCTTCAGCAGATTTGGCTCCATGTTGAGGGTGTTCCTCATACAGTGCACCATTTTTGGGGGCTATGGGCCATTGGTATTTTGATGGGAAAGATCTTAGATGTGGATCTCATTAGCCTTCGACGCCGTGGTGTTGTCCGGATTCTCTTGGCTATGACCAACTCTTAGATTTTGTCTAAAGACAAAGATGTTGCGTGGCCTTTTGTTGCAACCGATGTGCTGGTTAAGCTCAAGGGCTACGCCTTCACGTTCAGGAGGGAGCCAGCAGGATACATTCCGGATCTTGACTTTGTCCCGTATATCTGGAAACGCAAGGGTGATGATGCTGACGATGAGAGCGGCGCCAAGGAGAAGGGCGATGAGATGGACACCTCAGAACACCCATCCAACCATCCGTCGTCTAGTGCTGCTCCGGCGAATAACATTAATGTGTCTCATGGTCTGTCGAGTGGGGGCTCTGGTGGTGCGACGGGAGGTGGTTCTGTGCTCTTGGCTGTCACTCCATTTAACTCCTCATCGCAGACGTCGAGAGGCATGGAGCATGCCGCGGGTCTTCATAAATCCTCACGAATGCACCGGTAGGAGTCACCATTGCCTCATACACCACGGGCAATATATGTATCACGGCCGTCGTCACCTTCTCGGGAAGCTACATCGCCGTTCGCTGCCCTCCAGGCGATGCAGGCCACCGGCGGCTCGGCAGGGCACTCGGTCTCTCCTTCTGATAATGTGCAAAGAGCTGCTGAGGTGGCGCCGTCGACACGGACGGCGTCGTCGAAGATGGCTGTACCCAATCAGGTGCAGGAAGCCGGAGGTACTGCGGGGCGCCCCGGTGCGCGTTTGAAGAGCTGGCATCCAGAGGCTGGAGATGAGGCCGTCCAGTAAGCAGCACAGTTGGAGCAGCGCATGCATACTACAGGAGGGTTGGAACATGAAGGACTACTCACGTATGTACAGCCATGCAGTGTTGCCTTGGGTATTAAGCCATGCAGTGCATCGACGGGCGTGCATCCATGCAGCGCTACAAGCTCAGCGACTATTCGGACTCCTGTGGAGCAAGACGCTCCCGCAGCTGCTCCTCAGCATCAAACGAGCCGGACGTGTCCACCTCTCCTTTCCAAGCTCCTCCCGTGGTCCCGTGTACTGACACGCCATCTTTACTGGCGGCGTCGTGTGAACCGGCGATCGAGACTGCCGGGGAGGGGGTTGCTACTCCACCCTCATCCCCTCCTCCAGCAGCGGTGCTTGCACAACGTTCTTCATCAGAGGTGACACCCACACGCCGGAGTGGCCGCCATTTGGTGGCCGATGATGGTAGGATGGCTACTGACGAGGACTCTTTGACCAAGGCTATGCGGTGAAAAGCAACGCAGAACCTCGACAACCAAGGTACTTCGTCATCACCTAAATCATTTTTATCCTTTTCTACTAGATCCATAGTTTCTAAGTTGAATAAAGTGGGTGTTACTCTAGGAAATAATGAGAATGATATTTCTGTTTCTGCAAATGCTTTGAGACATTTGGAATACGACCGATTAAAGGTTAAACCACGAGTTTCGAGCAATCCTTCTTCTCACATCTAGATGACGAAGAGCTGCATGCCACATCAGATGGTCAGCTACTCGCTCATGTAGTAGGGGAGGTTTCACATGTGGGCTTGGAGGAGCCCGGGCTTAGTTCATTGATTGAGCTTACAACTTCCGGTCATAAATCCAAGTTTGACCGTTCGAAAAGAGGTCATAAACCCTCTAAGAGGGTGAAAGTTTCTAAATCTCCTATTGTTTCCTCATGAATGCATGTTCTTTAATAGCAGAGGTCTTGGTGACTTGGCTAAACATATATTCATTGCAGAATGTAATAGGGAGTACAATTTAGACTTTTTGGCCTTATCTAAAACGGGGAGACGTGATTTCTCAGTAAGTCTTCTTAACCGTCTTTCTGGCGGGATAGACTATAATTGGATTTCACGGCTAAAAGATCGTGGATGTCGCCTAGAGGGGGGGGGGGTGAATAGGCGTTTTAAAATAATTACGGTTTAGGCTTGAACAAATGTGGAATAAACCTAGCGGTTAATTTGTCAAGCACAAAACCTAAAACAACTAGGCTCACCTATGTGCACCAATAACTTATGCTAAGCAAGATAAGCAACTATGAGATAGCAAGATATATGACCAAGAACAATATGGCTATCACAAAGTAAAGTGCATAAGTAAAGGGCTCGGGTAAGAGATAACCGAGGCACGTGGAGACGACGATGTATCCCGAAGTTCACACCCTTGCGGATGCTAATCTCCGTTTGGAGCAGTGTGGAGGCACAATGCTCCCCAAGAAGACACTAGGGCCACCATAATCTCCTCACGCCCTCGCACAAATGCAAGATGTCGTGATTCCACTAAGGGACCCTTGAGGGCGGTCACCGAACCCGTACAAATGGGAACCCTTGGGGGCGGTCACCGAACCCGTACACTTTGGCAACCCTTGGGGGTGGTCACCGGTACCCGTCAAATTGCTCGGGGCGATCTCCACAACCTAATTGAAGACCCTGACGCTTGCCCGAAGCTTTACACCACAACGATTGAGCTCCGAACACCACCAACCGTCTAGGGCGCCCAAGCACCCAAGAGGAACAAGCTCAAGGGTACCAAGCACCCAAGAGTAATAAACTTCTCAACTTGTAACTTCCACATATCACGTGGAGAACTCAAACCGATGCACCAAATGCAATGGCAAGGGCACACGGAGTGCCCAAGTCCTTCTCTCTCAAATCCCACCGAAGCAACTAATGCTAGGGAGGAAAATGAGAGGAAGAACAAGAAGGAGAACACCAAGAACTCCAAGATCTAGATCCAAGGGGTTCCCCTCACAAAGAGGAGAAAGTGATTGGTGGAAATGTGGATCTATATCTCCTCTCTCTTTTCCCTCAAAAACTAGCAAGAATCCATGGAGGGATTGAGAGTTAGCAAGCTCAAAGAAGGTCAACAATGGGGGAAAAACGAGCTCAAGAGATGGGGAACCATTGGGGAAGAAGACCCCCTTAAATAGGTCCCCACGAATCTGCCCGTTATGTGCAGAAAAACATAGGAGCGGTACAACCTCTATGAGCACCGGTACAACCGGTAACAGGCAATAAGCGGTACAACCGGCCCACAACCGCCCAACAACCGCACCACAACAGAGACGAGTCCGGTGGTAGAGCGGTACATGGCCGGTACAACCTTCGGACCAATTCTGGAGCAGTACAACCGCTCCAAACACCGGTTGTACCGGTCAACCGGTACAACCTCTCTATGGGGCGGTACAATCTCTGTGTGTAAAACAGGCAATATCAAAACAACCACAACTTTCGCATACGAGCTCCGAATTCGACGAAATCAAGTTTGTTGGAAATCTAGCGACAAGGGCTAACACAATATTGATAGAAAAAGCAATAAGAAGGAAATTATAAAAGGCCCATGAGAAAATGGAGAGAACCCTTCCTCGAATAAGACCGGTAAAACCACCAACACCGAAAACGCAATAGAGAAAGCATAAGAAATCGGTTTTCGATGAACTCGAGCTTGTCAAGAAGATGACCATGAGATCCAAATCTCACAAGGAAAAGAACCAAACAAGAACAAGAGAGATGATGCAAGGATGCAATGGTTTGAGCTCTCGACGAATGATACGATCAAGCTAATCACTAGAGAGCCCCCCTTGATAGTACGACAATCGATCCTACAACCCGGTCTCCCAACTACCACTATGAGACCGGTAAAATAGAAAACCTATCAAGGGAAAACCTTTGTCTTGCACATAGTACACTTGAGCTAGATGATGACGATCTTGACTTCCTCAAGTTGGACCACCTTTCTTGATTATGTTGGCTCGATGAAGACTACTTGATTGCTCCCCCATACTCCACTATGGGTGAGCCAGTCTTCGGCACATATTCACAATTCCATTAACACCACAATGGACGGCAAGCTTCAAGCTTGATTTCTCCCCCATACTCCATTATGGGTGAGCCACTCTTCGTGTTCTCCACTTGAACTTCCACACTGCAAACTTGATGACGATCACCACTTGATGTCATCCTTCATGGGTTGTATGAGATCTTCCACTTGACGCAAGACCATGGAAACATACCTAACCCCACAAAGAACTCTCACGTAGACCATGGGTTAGTACAGAAAGTGTAATGGACAATGCTTACCATACCATGGGATCACTTGATCCCTCTCGGTACTTCTTCTACGCTTTGTGAGTTGATCAACTTGATTCACTCTTGACTTAGTCTTGATCAACCTTGAATCTTCCCAACTCTCTTCATTTGGATGATGTCTTGAAGGTAAACATGAATGATCACACAATCTTCTTCTTCAAGACATGCTTGCAATAAGCTCAACTCACACATGACCAATCTTTGGATAATTCCTTGAATAACACTTTGGCCATCTCATAAACTCCTTGAAACCAACACATGGACTTCAAGGCAATCCTATGGACAAATCCTTCAAATATAACTCAAGGCAACCGTTAGTCCATAGAGATTGACATCAATTACCAAAACCACACATGGGGGCACCGCATGTCCTTTCAATCTCCTCCATTTTGGTAATTGATGACAATCACTTTCAAGAGAGTTTATATAAGGAATTATGCATCACCATGCAATGCAACAACCAATAATGCATGTGTATGAGATGCAAATGCTTGGTAACAAAACCAAAGCAAGAAGAAATAACTCTCTACACTTATCCACAAAACTCTCTGAAACTTCTCCCCCATTGGCATCGATTGCCAAAATGGGCCAAAAGCTTAGAAGGCCAATATAAAAAGTGTTCCTCCATAAATTGTGTATTTCTCAACAAGAGACTCGAATGCAATACACATATCCAACGGTAAATATTTGGAGGAAGACAGACTATATTGAGGCCCAACGATTGCAAAAGTAAGATATGCCCAAAAGACATAGCAAAGAGAGAAACAAGCAATCATGCACTCAAAAGATACCAATTGAAGCAAGCAATCAAAGGATATCAATTGAACCAACTAGACCAAAGATCCTATGAGCCACAAGAAAAAAGGATATTACGATATGAGCAAAGGGGCGTTCTAAAGAAACTAGAGAAGTTCCCCATGATTTGTGCACACATAAGAATTTTTGTATTTGGATACACAGTACACAAAATAGGATCGTAGCTCCCCCAAAATCAATAGAAACTCACAACAAGTGAAAATGAGCATATAGGAAACAAAGCCTAGCACTTGCAAAAAACAAATGGTTGAGAAACATGTAAAAGAGGCAATTAATAATAGGCTCAACCAAAATGATGTGTGTGAGTCATGACAAAGCACTTGAGAAGACTAATATAAGGATGAGCATAAAGCATCAACATAGTCTTGGATAAATAAGATACACGGTGCATGACATGTCCTCCCCACACACACCCAACAAGCAAATGGGTTCACAAGCTCACTAAAAAGTGAATTAGCAAAAAGGCTTGCGACAACCCATGGTGAAGATAGAAGATGAAAGCCTCATCAAGACGAGGGATACCAATTAAGATGGCAAAAGCCTCGTAAAGACAAGCATGAGGAAAATAATCTTCACCACATAAGAGTGCGACAAGATGCAAAGATATAAGATCCTCACTCAAGACAAATCCTTTCACGGAGCCACCTAGGAAATACAAAGGAAAGAAAGGTGGATGTGAAAGAATAAGGATATCAACTAGAGATGTAACTTTACTCAAGTGTATAAGATTCTAGGTAGATCAAAATCATGATGATATCAATCCACAAAGAAGGATGTACACACGAAATAGTTACAAAAAGGAAATAACAAGATATCCACAAGGAAGTCATAAATATACCAATAAGATATTTGCTTGGAAGCATAGCACATGGCTAGATATGGTCTTATTGTATATAAATGAACTCCTACCACACAACCATCAAAGACATCACAACTAGCAACATGAGATCGTCATTGAGATGCTTTGAGAAAGGAAACAAGTATCACAAGATGGAATGAATATCATGCCAAGATGCAACCTACACAAGGTTGAATGCAAGAAAAGAATGCATGAATAGATACTTGTTACCGAGATATCATTGGAAGGATGTAGAAGAAACCAATTGAAGGTAGTAGATAGTAGTTCATTGAGCATCCTATCTTGACTCCAATAAGCTCATGGTGACACCACCTTCCTTGTGAGCGAGCCGAGCATCCAATGTATCTCCAATTATTCCTAGAACAACAACACAAACAAAATGGTACCCAACCTCATTGGGACCAAAGAGTTAGAGAACCAACAATACATAGGACAAACTCCACATAAATATGTGCATATTGAAAATGAAATAGAATTTCATGCACATCTCATCCCATTTGAGACTTGGTGGAGTTTCCCCTATATATTTGGTCAAGGAAAGAAAGTAAGCATGCCAAAGAGACTACATGAAGTTAATATGCATGCTCAAGACTTTCAAGGACCGAAACCAAAAGAAAAAATACCAAGTGAAAATAGAATACCAAATGGAGAAACCATCACTTGGAAGATATCATTAAAAGATACATCAAGGAATGAGATATCCATTAAACACGCAATAAAAAGATGTCAAACCCCCAAAAGAGAGGTTGGCTCCAAACAAACCAAGCTCTCTACAAAGTTTCATGATGGCACAAAGTACCAAAAAGAAACACACTAGCTAAGGATCACAAGATGAGCGTTCTAAGAGAAATAGGATAGCTCCCCCAAGAATTGTGCATTATAGATAATTTGCATTTGAATACAAAAGGCACAAGGTGGGATCACCACTTTCACTATATCTAGAAAACACTAGACAAGATCAAGAGATTAACAAGATCCACAAGTGGTATGGAAGACAAAGGGAGTTGATACATTCCTTGGCAAGAGAAAAAGAAATAAGAAGTAAATGCCAACGTGAATATGATCAATAATTTCTACACACATAAGTGAGTACCAATTGTCAAAAGACAAGAAGTAAATGGAAATAATTTCTGGTGGTAGAAAGCAAGGATATCCAACGTCATCTTCACATCAAACACAAGCAAATTGCAACTTGTAGAGCTAACATGCCACCTAGGAACAAGATAATTTACAATATCAATTCTAGGTGACAATATCTCAAATGTACATATTTTCTACGCTTGTAATATGCACATAGCATATTACTCCCCCATAATGTGATACCAATAAAAACTTAACAAGAGGTAATAAGAGGATCCAACAAGAGATAATTAATGGACTATTTAGAATTTGAATTTCTCATGAGAAGACATGCCACATAGTGACTAGATAAGCTTGCAATATCAATACTAGGTGTTATTGCTCATGTACACACATTTGTGGGACCGTGAGGTGCACAAAGCACATCACACCCCCAAAATGGGATGTTCCATTAATCTCTCACAAGAGACAATTAAGATATAAACAATATGCAAAAGGCTCAACGCATGACACACACGTACATGATGTGCAAACCAACACACACATACTTGATTGCTCAAGATAATCAAGTTAGAAGCACAACATATACAAACACATGCAAGGAACGAAACCAAAACATGCAAGGGGGCAAATAACTTTCAATGTAAGCAATTGAAGTACAAGTTACCGCAAGGAGGCACATTGGATATAAGATATGAACTTGATGATTCAATTTACTTGGCTTGAGACAATAAGAATGACGAAGTCCCCTTAATTCTTCATAATGTAGCCAAGTCTCCAATGACCTCCAACAACACCTATTGATCAAGTATGAGCTAGTTGGTCCCCAACCAAGTTGGGTCCTAAGAGGTTAGTCACAATAGGCTTGGCTACCCAAATGGTTCTTGGGAAGAGGCCTTTCTTCAACTTGAGGTTGAGAATGAGAGTGAACTTGTGTCCTCTTGCCTTGCTGCTTGTCACTAATGGGCTTCTTCTTCAATGGGCAAGATCTAACATGATGCCCTTCTACTTTGCACTTGAAGCAAACAATCTTGGCTGAATTCTTGACTTGTTCTTGGCCCTTCTTTTTGTTCACCTTGGACTTCTTCTTCTTGTTGGAGTTGAATCCAAGTCCACCTTTGTCATTGGGGGATTTTTGCACACTCAAGATATTGTTGAGTGTGAATTTCCCTTCATGACTCTTTTCCAAGTCTTTCTTCAAAGAAGTGACTTGGGCCTTGAGCTCTTTGATTTCCTCTACATGGTTAGTCTCAACACAAGCACTAGAGGAAGTATAAGCTTCATCTTTAGAGCAACAAGGCAAGGAAAGCAATTCATCACAAGATGTACCAATGTTATGCATGGATGAATCGCGAGGACTAGCACAAGGCAATATAGCATTTTGCATAAAAGTAGTGCTAGTATCCACATGAGGCTCACTAGATGTTACCTTAGAAAGCATGGCCTCATGAGCTAACTTTAGCACATTATGGGATACTAGAAGATCATCATGAGTGAGGGAGTCCTGGATGGGGGCCTCGGACAGCCGGACTATATACTTTGGTCGGACTGTTGGACTATGAAGATACAAGATTGAAGACTTTGTACCATGTTTAGGTGGGACTCTCCTTTGCGTGGAAGGCAAGCTTGGAAATTCGGATATGTAGATCTCCTCCCTTGTAACCAACTCTGTGTAACCCTAGCCCCCTCCGGTGTCTATATAAACCGGATGGTTTAGTCCGTAGGACAAGAACAATCATAATCATAGGCTAGCTTCTAGGGTTTAGCCTCTACGATCTCGTGGTAGATCAACTCTTTTAATACTCATATCATCAAGATCAATCAAGCAGGACGTAGGGTATTACCTCCATCGAGAGGGCCAAAACCTGGGTAAACATTATGTCCCCTTCCTCCTGTTACCATCCGCCTTAGACGCACAGTTCGGGACCCCCTACCCGAGATCCGCCGGTTTTGACACCGACATTGTTGCTTTCATTGAGAGTTCCGCTGTGTCATCGCCATAAGGCTTGATGGCTCCTCCGATCATCGGTAACAATGCGATCCAGGGTGAGGTTTTTTCCCCAGACAGATTTTCGTATTCGGCGGCTATGTATTGCGAGCCAACTCGCTTGGCCATCTAGAGCAGATCGAGAACTACGCCCCTGGCCATCAGGTCAGGTTTGGAAGCTTAAACTACACTGCCGACATCCGCGGAGACTTGATCTTCGACGGATTCGAGCCCATGTCAGGTGCGCTACACAGTCTCGACAAGCATGACTTAGCTCTGCCGTCGGACGGTGTTCGGGAGATCACACCTGTGGCTATTCCGGCCTTCGATCCGGAACAGATCGTGTTGTCCGAGGACGTGTGGATAGACCCCGCCACGGAGGCCACACACTCAGCGGCGATAGAGCCGAATACTGACTTCACTCCCTATGAGACCTATGTTGCCGGACCCTTGGATTCATCCCCGGCCACAGGCTCTGTACCGCCCGCGTCCGTGCCTATTGAATCTGATTGGGAACCAATCATGGAGTTCACCTCCGTGGATATCTTTCAGCACTCTCCCTTGGGTGACTTGCTAAACTCATTGAAATCTCTCTCCTTGTCAGGAGACCCTTTGCCAAACTATGTCCGGCTTGAGTGGGAAGCGGACGATGAAGAAACTCATTCCCCACCCACCACCCACTTAATAGCCACTGTCGATGACTTAACCGACATACTTGATTTCGACTCCGAAGACATCGACGCTATGGACGATGATGAAGAAGAGCAGGAACCACCCCCCATAGGGCACTGGATCGCCACCTCATCATATGATATATATACATGGTGGACACCCCCAAAGAAAGAGATGGCAATAAGGCAACAGAGGATAATCCCTCCGAGAAGCAATCTAAGCACCGGCGTCAACGGCGCCGCTCTAAGCCCCGCCATAGCAAAAACGGCGATACCGGCACAAGAGACAATAATGCGGCGGATAGCGCCGAAGACGAATACAATCCCCTCCAGCCAGGCCTCGAGCGGGAGGATGGGCAAGCCATCCCTAAGGAACAGGCAGCAGACGGAGAATCATAGGATGCCAATTTGCATGCCTCTCTTCAAAGGCGAGGTGAGCCTCAGCGACGACGAATTTATCGTGCCCGAGGATCCCGCCAAACAGGAGCGCTTCAAGCGCCGGCTTATAGCCACAACAAAAAGCCTGAAGAAAAAGCAACAACAGCTTCAAGCTGACCAAGATCTGCTAGCGGATAGATGGGCCGAGGTCCTGGCGGCCGAGGAATACGAACTCGAATGCCCAACCAAAAGTTACCCAAAGCGCAGGTTGCTACCCCAACTCGAGGAGAAAGCATTAAAGCCTACGCTCCCAACATATGATGTGGTTGATCGACCACCTCGTGGCCGAGACAAAGTGGCATATCAGGCCGAAGTCCAGCTCGCACCCCGGCGCCAGTCAATTAAAAACACAAAGGCCAGGGGCAACACGCAGGACCTGCGAGACGTATTGGAAAACAAAGCAGGACTTACAAGATCGATCTACGGATCATGGGGGCACGCCCCAACGGGTGACGACGACCGTCATGCCGGATAAACTAAAAGCAAATCCGGCCAGGCCGAACACAGCAGACAAGACTCATATGAACTGCGTCATGATATAGTCCGGCACAGAGGCGCCGCACACCCCCTATGCTTCACTGATGAAGTAATGGATCACGAGTTCCTAGAAGGTTTTAAACCCATGAATATCGAATCATATGATGGCACAACAGACCCCGCGGTATGGATCGAAGATTTCCTCCTCCATATCCACATGGCCCGCGGTGACGATCTACATGGCATCAAGTACCTTCCATTAAAACTCAAAGGGCCTGCTTGGCATTGGCTCAATAGCCTGCCGACAAACTCCATTGGCAGTTGGGCGAATTTGGAAGATGCATTCCTTGACAACTTCCAGGGCACTTATGTGCGACCACCAGATGCCGATGACTTGAGTCACATAACCCAACAACCAGGGGAATCAGCCAGGAAATTCTGGACTCGGTTCCTAACTAAAAAGAACCAAATTGTCGACTGTCTGAATGCCGAGGCCTTAGCGGCATTTAAGCATAATATCCGCGACGAATGGCTCGCTTGACACCTCGGCCAAGAAAAGACGAAATCCATGGCAGCCCTCACGACACTCATGACCCGCTTTTGTGCGGGTGAGGATAGTTGGCTGGCTCGCAGCAACAACACATCAAGAAACCCTAGCAATTCAGACGCCAAAGATAGCAACGGCAGGCCACGTCGTAACAGGCACAAGCACCGTAACAACGGCGACAACGCCAAAGACATGACAGTTAATGCTGGATTCAATGGCTCTAAATCCGATCAGCGGAAAAAGCCGTTCAAAAGAAGCAATCCGGGACCGTCCAGCTTGGACCGTATACTCGATCGTTCATGTCAAATTCACGGCACCCCCGATAAACCATCCAACCACACCAACAGAGAATGCTGGGTGTTCAAGCAGGCTGGCAAGTTGAATGCCGAAAATAAGGAAAAGGGGCTGCATAGCGACGACGAGGAGGATCCCCGGCCGCTGAACACAGGAGGGCAGAAGAAATTTCCTCCATAAGTGAAAACGGTAAACATGGTATACACAACCCATATTCCCAAGAGGGAACAGAAGCGTGCACTAAGGGACGTCTATGCGTTGGAGCCAGTCGCCCCAAAGTTCAACCCATGGTCTTCTTGTCCGATCACCTTTGATCGCAGGGACCACCCCACCTGCATCCATCATGGCGGTTCTGCCGCATTGGTCCTTGACCCCATCATTGACAGATTTCACCTCACTCGGGTCCTTATGGACGGTGGCAGCAGCCTGAACCTGCTCTATCAGGATACAGTGCACAAAATTGGTATAGACCCCTCGAGGATCAAACCCACCAAAACCACCTTTAAAGGTGTCATCCCATGTGTAGAGGCCTATTGCACGGGCTCAATCACGCTGGAAGTGGTCTTCGGATCTCTGGATAACTTCTGAAGCGAGGAATTAATCTTCGATATCGTCCCCTTCCGCAGCGGCTATCACGCACTGCTTGGACGAACCACATTTGCCAGATTCAATGCGGTACCGCATTATGCATACCTCAAGCTCAAAATGTCAGGACCTCGCGGGGTTATAACAGTTATTGGAAACACAGAGCGCTCACTCCGCACAGAGGAACACACTGCGGCCCTCGCAGAAGAAGCGCAAAGCAACCTTATGAGGCAAACCGCCAATTCAGCGAAAAAGACCCCGACCACCTTCAAGCGAATCCGGAGTACCCTGCAAGAGGATCGCCGGGCACGTTTAGAGCTCGCCTAGCAGTTCGGCCTCCGTCCTAGTCCCATCCAAGCGGCGAAATTAGTACCGCGCATACATAATTACGCACTCAAACTACCATGGGCATAGGCGGAGGCATGGCCATGCCACAGCCCACAATGCGGCTCAACTGCTTCAGGGCCCGTATACCTTTAACATTTTCTTCCTTTTAGGCCCCTACTCTCCAATGGCCCTCCCCGGTAGTCTGATTATCGGACCCGTCACGGGAAGAAAACACCAAGGAAGCAAGAAGCTTTGATGCACAAGGGAATCCCCAGGTGGTCTTTGATAACGATCACTATACCTATTTTACATACCCACACGCAGCTTGCCCTTGGATAGGACATGTTAAATAGTCCTATTTTTGCTTATCGCACTACTTGTATACATGTGCTTTGACGTATCATTTCAATAATAATGTACAACGTTAGCTTATTATTAAATTTCTTCATCCTTTTTCCTGTCTGCCTATTTACGACAAATTGCACCCGTACGTTCTGGTACGTCCAGTGCGCCAGGGGCTTCAGTGTACCCCATAACATGGCAAGAAAAGTCCGAACACTTTTGACAGTGCGGCACCCCGAACTTATAGCATTATATGCATCAACTCCGAATCATGTCTTGGGTCAATAGTTGGGTTCGCCCGCCTCCCACGTTTTGGTACCTTACGTTTCGCTATATCGGCTAAGGTAGCACTGGAAGAACTACTACTATTGTGTCCTGGTTCTTCCGGACGAGCACCTTAGTAGAGAAAGCCGAAAACTGACTGTCATGATGTGGCGAGAGCTGGTCGCTGTTCGAGAGGTCTCAAATCCCTAAAAAAATTCCACTTCGGCGAGGAGTCGGTCTTGTCCGACTTAGGCGTACATAGCGCCCCAAGTTTGGCCTTCCGAATACCAGGGGCTTCGCCAAAATTTAAAATTGTAGACTTCTATGGCAAAGTGAGAGTGATAAAGCTTTATAGTCCGATTGCCTGGTTCGTTGTGCTGAACACCTCCTTCGAAGGACCCAAAACTAGGATAAAGAGTGACCAGGTTTATCCCAAACACCTCAGTACTAGTTACATGGGGGCAGAAGCCGACGACTGGCCAACTCTCAAATTTTATAAACGGCCGCACAGAAGGTAATATTTTAAATCAAACAAGCGCTACATAGCGCATATGAACTTGGTTCACATTACAGGATCAGAAAGTACATTCATTCAAATATTACATCCTTAGTACATTCTTCTGCCACAAGGCGAGCACCCTTCAGGACGCCGTCATAATACTTTTCGGGGTGGCGATGCTCCTTGCCCTCCGGCGGCCCTTCCTTCACCAGCTTTTCGGCATCCATCTTCGCCCAGTGCACTTTCGCCCGGCCAAAAGCCCTGCGCGCACCCTCAATACATACGGACCGCTTTATGACTTCAAACTAGGGGCAGGCATTCATGAGCCGCCTTACCAAGACGAAATAGCTGCCAGGCAGGGGCTCACCAGGCCACATCCGAACTATAACGCCTTTCATGGCCAGTTCGGCCGCCTTGTGAAGCTCGACCAGTTGCTTCAACTGGTCGCTCAAGGGCATCGAATGTTCGGTCCCAGTATACTGAGACCAGAACAACTTCTCCGTCGAGCTCCCTTCCTCGGCCCGGTAGAACTCCGCGGCATCCGACACACTGCGGGGTAGATCTGCGAACGCTCCTGGAGAACTCCAAATTCGGGTAAGTAAAATGGAAGTTTTCTTCACATGCTTGCTTTGCATAATGAATGCCTTACCCTCCGCTATCTTCTTAACCGCCTCAATATCCTGGAGGGCCTTTTGGACTTCGGCCTTGGCATTTTGCGCGCTCTCGAGGGCCTTCGCAAGCTCGGACCCTTGTGTCTTAGAGTCACGCTCCAAGGACTCGTGCTTCTTGATGAACTCCTGGAGCTCTTGCTGAACCTCGCCAACTCGGGCCTCTTGCTTCTCGCGCTCCTTGGCCGCTTTGCTTTCGGCCTCGGACAACGCCTTCTTCAGGGCCGCCACTTCGGTCGTGGCCCCTAGCAAAATTCATGATGATCCTGTGATCCAATGACAAGTTTCCTTTTTCTTTATCAATAAACAGACGAGGTATCACTTACATTTGTTCTCTTCGAGCTGCCTCTTGGTAAGGCCAAGCTCTTCCTCGGACTGCTCAAGGTCCCGCTTCAGTGCGGAGACCTCCGCCGTGTGAGCGGCAGCGGCTAGCAGTGAAGCCTGCTTATTCACATAGACATATTCTGATTAGACTCCTGTGGTTATTATTTGATCCTCTGTTCGGCTTTTCTGCTGAACACCAAACAGAGCATCAGGGGCTACTGTCTATGCTATAACATTTTCTCATAATTTGATTACTTACCTCAAAGCCTGTTAGGAGGTTGGCACAGGCTTCAGTCAGTCCGCTTTTGGCGGACTGAATCTTCTTGACCACCGCACTCATGATAGTGCGGTGCTCTTCATCAATGGAAGCGCCGCGAAGCGCTTCCAGCAAATTGTCCAATGACCCTGGATGGACAGAGGCCATCGGCACAGACTTGCTGCCCCCGGCATTAGAGCCCATGGGAGTCTTGCCCCTCGTGCGCCCATCGTCCGGAACATCGCCTTGGGGCGCTTCTGGAACTGTCTCCCCTTGGTTTGGTACCCTTTGAGACAGCACCTCGACGTCGTCCATAGGGAGGGGGAGGAGGCGGTCGGGAGTGAATCGCTATTCATCTCCGACAGGCCCAAAGACCCATCCAAAGAGGATACATCGATATGGGCTTTGGATGGGCTGCATGATCATGTTTGGCATGATAAGAAGCATTAAAATAAAACATACCAAGAACTATTATGGTATCTGGATACTTACGACTTCACCAGGGGCTTGTCCCTGGGTAACCACTCCTCGTCGCTAATAGTGGCCATCGTGGAGCAGTCCGGAAGGAGAGTCCTTCCCTTCTTGGACCCTTCGGCTTCCCCTGATGAGGCGACCTTCCTTTTCTTGTCCCCCCATCTAGGGGGGGGACTTTCCTCTTCCTCCTCCTCGTTTTCGTGGGAGGAGAGTGCCTCGGTGTTATCGGACGATGAGTCCGATATGACCTTGCACCGGAGACCTTTCCTGGTCCCCGTGGCCTTCTTATTGGCCTTCTTCTCCGGCGCCTCATAGGGCACCGGAGCCAGCATCTCAGTTAAGAGAGAGCTTGCTGGATCCTTGGGCAGTGGGGCCGGACAATCGATCTGCTCTGCTGTCGCGACCCATTCCTGTCAGATGGCATGAAGGCTTAGATCCCCCACATGATTATACCAGGGAAAGAAACATCTTATGAGTTATAAAGAGCTTACCGGATTGGCAGGGCGCTTTGGCTGAGTCCGCGATCCTCGGTAAGGGGAGGAGGTACCTCAGTGGCCTTGAATAGCACCCTCCAAACGTCTTGGTGCGTCGTGTCAAAAAGCTCTCGCAGCATCTGGTGCTTGGCCAGGTCGAACTCCCACATATTGAATGCCCGTCCTTGACACGGAAGGATCCAGTGGAAGAGCATGACCTGGACCACGTTGACGAGCTTTATTTTCTTGCTTATCATATTTCTTACGCAGTTTTGGAGTCCGGTCAGCTCCACCGATGAACCCTAGGATAGGCCCTTCTCTTTCTAGGAGGTGAGCCGCATGGGGATGCCGGATCGAAATTTGGGGTCCGCCGCCCAGTTGGCGTCGCGTGGCTCGGTGATGTAGAACCACCCCGATTGCCACCCCTTCACGGTCTCCACATATGAGCCCTTGAGACAGGTGACATTAGGCATCTTGCCCACCATGGTGCCTTCGCACTCCACTTGCTGGCTGACCACCACCTTTGGTTTCACGTTGAAGGTCTTCAGCCACAGGCCGAAGTGGGGCTTGATGCGGAGGAAGGCCTCGCACATGACGATAAACGCCAAAATGTTGAGGATGAAATTGGGGGCCAGATCATGGAAGTCCATCCCGTAGTAGAACATGAGCCCATGGACGAACAGGTGGAGGGGAAATCCCAACCCGCGGATGAAGTGGGGGAGGAATACAACCCTCTCATGGGGTCTTGTAGTAGGGACGATCTGCCCCTCGTCTGGGAGCCGGTGCGAGATGTCTGCGGCCAAGTATCCGGCTTCTTGAAGCTTCGTAATGTTCTCCTCCGTAACGGAGGAGACCATCCACTTGCCTCCTGCTCCAGACATGTTTTGAATGGTTTTACGGAGAGAATGCGAACTTGGGCGCTGGAGCTCGAGTGCGCAAGAATGGATGGGCAGGGAAGAAGAAGGCGTGGGTGAAAAAGGAAGAGTCCTTGTCCCTTTATAAGGGTGGAAGAAGCTATGTGCCTCCCCACCTGCCTGATAAACTCGCTTATTCTGCAAGCACCACAATTGATGGCACGGTTGGGTTACCAACACCCATATTGATGAGAATCCCGTGATAAGGGGACACGATCTCTGCTTCGACAAGACGTGCCAAGAAAACTACCTCGCAATACGCGTAGTAGCTGGTTGAGAAAAACGGTTCGCATAATGACCAGGCCATGCTATGATGTCACGTTATGAAAAGTCATCAGCAGATTAGATTTGTGGAAATATTATACTCTCTACGGTAGTATGTGGAATTTGTTTTGCAGAGTCGGACACGATCACTGTGTTCAAGATCTTCTATGGAGTATTCGGAAAAAGAACCCGCCTTGCAATGTCGAAGACAATTTGCGCACCCGACTCATCGTCATTGAAGCCTGGTTCAGGGGCTACCGAGGGAGTCCTGGATTAGGGGGTCTCCGGACAGCCGGACTATATCCTTTGGCCGGACTGTTGGACTATGAAGATACAAGATTGAAGACTTCGTCTCGTGTTCGGATGGGACTCTACTTGGCGTGGAAGGCAAGCTAGGAAATACGGATATGTATATCTCCTCCCTTGTAACCGACCTTGTGTAACCCTAGCCCCCTCCGGTGTCTATATAAACCGGAGGGTTTAGTCCATAGGACAACATACAATCATACCATAGGCTAGCTTCTACGGTTTAGCCTTTAGCCTCTACGATCTCGTGGTAGATCAACTCTTGTAATACTCATATCATCAAGAACAATCAAGCAGGACGTAGGGTATTACCTCCATCAAGAGGGTCCAAACCTAGGTAAACATCATGTCCCCTGCCTCCTGTTACCATCCGCCTTAGATGCACAGTTCGGGACCCCCTACCCGAGATCCGCCGGTTTTGACACCGACATTGGTGCTTTCATTGAGAGTTCCACTGTGTTGTCACCGTAAGGCTTGATGGCTCCTTCAATCATCGCTAGCGATGTGGTCCAAGGTGAGGTTTTCCTCCCCGGGCAGATTTTTGTATTCGGCGGCTTCGCACTGCGGGCCAATTCGCTTGGCCATCTGGAGCAGATCGAGAGCTACGCCCCTGGCCATCAGGTCAGATTCGAAAACTTGAACTACACGGCCGACATCCGCGGAGACTTGATCTTCGACAGATTCGAGCCCATGTCGGACACGCCGCACAGTCACGACGAGCATGACGTAACTCTGTCGTCCGACAATGTTCGGGAGATCGCATCTGCAACTACTCCGACTATCAATCCGAAGAAAATTGCGCCATCCGAGAGCGGAGGGATAGACCCCGCCATGGAGGCTGCACTCTCAGTGGCGATCAAGCCGAATACTGACTTTACCCCTTATGAGAGCCGCGTCGCCGAATCACTGGATTCTTCTCCGGCCACGGGATCCGAGCCGCCTGCATCCGCACCCATTGAATCCAATTGGGCGCCGATCATGGAGTTCACCTCTGCGGATATCTTTTAGCACTCACCTTTTGGTGATGTGCTAAATTCATTAAGGTCTCTCTCCCTGTCAGGAGAACCTTGGCCAAACTATGTCCGACTAGAATGGGATGCGGACGACGAAGAAATTCACTGCCCACCCACCACCCACTTAATAGCCACTGTCGACGACTTAACCGACATGCTCGACTTCGACTTCGAAGACATCGACGGTATGGACGATGATGCCGGAGACGAACAGGAACCACCGCCCACAGGGTGCCGGACCACCACTTCATCACATGACATATACTTGGTGGATACACCCACAGAGGGCAGTGGCGAAGAGACAGCGGAGGATTCCCCCTCCAAGCAACCCAAGTGCCGACGTCGGCGGCGCCGCTCTAAGTCCCGCCATAGAAAAAACAGCGATAACAACGCAAGAGGAAATAACAGTCCAGTCGACTCTAGAAGAAAGGACGACTGCACCACCCCGGTGGCAGAGCATGATCAAGATGCAAACGGTGAACATAGTACGAATTCGGCGTCCAAACACGGCGACGCCAAGGATAAACCTCATCAAACCCCGTCTGGGGAGGAAAACAGTCCGGACGAAGATGCACACATCATCCCGGAAACATACTTGGAACAGGAAAACCTCCGCAGAAGGCTTATTGCCACAGCGAGGAGCCTGAAGAATTCGACGATGAGGCCTTAGAGCCCACACAGCCGAAGAATGATATGGCCAACCGGACGGGTCCACCACCTTGTGAACGTGATAGAGCGCCTAACAAAGTCGTGCATAAGTCAACACTCGATTTACGCGAGAACTTGCGCCAAAAATCCGGCGCTACTAGATCCATCTATGGATCTAGGAATCACGCTACGGTACAAAATCAAATACTACAACCGTTCGAACACCATGGCACATCCCAATACAGGGGTGCCGCACACCCCTTATGTTTCACCGATGAGGTGCTGGATCACGAATTCCTAGAAGGATTCAAACCGGTGAACATAGAGGCGTACGACGGGACCACAGACCCTGGAGTCTGGATCGAGGACTTTATCCTCCATATTCATATGGCTCGCGGAGACGATCTCCATGCCATTAAATACTTGCCCCTCAAGCTTAAGGGGCCAGCTCGGCACTGGCTGAAAAGCCTCCCCGAAAACTCAATTGGAAGTTGGGAGGAGCTCGAGGATGCTTTTCGGGCTAATTTTCAAGGGACTTATGTCCGACCTCCGGATGCAGACGATTTAAGTCATATAATCCAACAGTCCGGAGAGTCCGCCCGAAAGCTTTGGAACAGGTTCCTCACTAAGAAGAACCAAATCGTCGACTATCCGGACGCCGAAGCCTTAGCAGCTTTTAAACACAGTGTCTGAGACGAATGGCTCGCTAGACACCTCGGCCAAGAAAAACTGAGAACAATGGCAGCCCTAACAAGCCTCATGACCCGCTTTTGTGCGGGCGAAGACAACTGGTTGGCCCGTAGTAGCACCAGCAACCCAAGCACATCCGAAGTCAGGGATGTCAATGGTAAACCACGACGCAACAAAAACAAGCGTTGAAATAAAGAAGGTAGCCCAGATAACACGGCGGTAAACGCCGGATTCAGGGGCTCTCGACCAGGTCAGCGGAAAAAGCCTTTCAAAGGCAGCAGAGAAAGACAATCTGGCCTAAAAAAATTCTTGACAAGCTTTGTCAGATCCACGGCACCCCCGACAAACCTTCAAATCATACCCACAGAGAATGTTGGGTCTTCAAGCAAGCCGGTAAGCTAAACGCCGAACACAAAGGGGAGGAGACACCAAGTGAAGACGAGGATGAACCTCGCCAGCAAAGCACCGAAGGACAGAAAAAGTTCCCACCAGAGGTCAAAACGGTAAACGTGGTCCATGTGATGAAGAGGAGAAGAAAGCATGCACTCCGAGACACACGCACCATAGAGCCTGTCACCCCTAGGATCAACCCCTGGTTGGCCTGCCCGATCACTTTTGATCGTAGGGATCACGCGACAAATATCCGACACGAAGGACTAGTGGCCTTGGTGTAGACCCAATAATAAACGGGTACCATCTTACACGAGTCCTCATGGATGGCGACAGTGATCTAAATCTGATATATCAGGACACAGTCTACAAAATGGGGATAGACCCGACACAAATAAGCCACAGTAATACTACCTTCAAGGGAGTAATACCAGGCCAAGAGGCCCGCTGTACGGGCTCTCTACTGCTAGAGGTGGTATTCGGTTCACCCGATAACTTCCGAAGCGAAAGGTTAACTTTCCACGTCGCTCCATTCCGAAGTGGTTATCAAGCACTACTCGGAAGAACGGCTTTCGCTCGTTTTAACGCAATACCGCATTATGCTTTTCTCAAGCTAAAAATGCCCGGTCCACGTGGCATCATCAAAGTTAGCGGAAATACCGAATGTTTCTTACGTCTGGAAGAGGACGCGACAGCTCTAACAGTCGTGAACTAGACGGCTTCACCAACCAGAAAAAATGGCAGGTCGTCAAGACCACAGACACGTTTAGACGAGTCCGGCGTTCCACCACATATACATGAGATTGGTTTGATGATCAAACCCTCAAAGACGATACCAGGGGCTTCCCGCGTGTAATCAGGGCCAGCTCGGCTCAACTTGACTTCTCTTGAATTTTGATAGTTCATTGATAATAACAAATTCTTCTTCTTTTTTTTGGCACGACAACTTTCACCTAAGTTTTTTCCTTTTACAGATGACAATCGTGCTACACCCGTCCAGGACATGGAAAAACAGAGATACAGGCGCAGACGTGCAGCAGGGACCCGCCCAAAGGTTTCTTTTTAGATTAAGACCCTGCGTAAACCTTTTTTACTGTCTCTTGTTGCTCTCATCCTCCGGATACTCCACACAACCAAGAAGGATGATGACGTTATTGGCATGTGGCCACGTCAGGATATTGCATGTACCTGGACACATGGGGTTTATTATTGAGGGCATTGTTTAGCCCGGTATATATTATAAAGACCGAACACCTTAGGGAGTGTTCGGCGTCGCGAGTTTGGCCCTATATGCATCAGCTCCGAATCATGTCTTTGGTCAAATGTTGGGTTTGCCCGGCTCCCACGTTTTGGTACCTTACATTCCGTTATATCGGCTAAGGTAGCACTGTGAGAACTACAAGGATTGTGCCCTGGTTCATCCGGATGAGCACCTCAGTAGAGAAAGCCGAAAACTGACTGTCATGATATAGTGAGAGACTAGTCAGCCACTCGATGACTCAGCGGAATCTTCGGGATTCCTCCGCATTAACGAAGGGCCGCTTCCTGGTCAGGTACGCACGCGCCCTGTATACGGACGAGCATAGAAGTACCAGGGGCTATATAGTAGCCCCACTATCAAACTCATATGGCTAAGTGAAAGTGTTAAAGCAATATAGTCCGATTGCCTCGTTCGCTGCTCTATAACCTCCTTAACGGACCAAGACGTTGGATCAAGTATGGATATGCCTTTCTGCGAACACCCCCGCATTATATGCGTGGGGGCGGAAGCCGACGACTGCAAACTTTCAGGTTATACACATATATACATAAACGGCCGCACAGGAGGCATCATAGTACTTTCGGGCAAAAGTATAAATACAGCCTTGATAATTCAATAAACATTGTTTCTACAATGGGAGTACATGTTACTAGAACATAATATTCTTCGAGCACTGCGCCTCTATCGAACGAGCGCCTTCAAGAACTTCTTCAAAGTAGTGCTCGGCAGCCACTCGGCCTACGGACGAACCTTGTGTCGCAACAGTGGTGGCCTCCATCTCTGCCCAGTATGTCTTAACACGGGCAAAGGCCATCCGCGCATCCTCTATGCACACCGATCTCTTTACAACATCGATGTGTGGCACAACACCAAGGAATTGTTGCACTAAACTAAATTAGCTATTCGGCCTTGGCCTTCCCGGCCACAGATGATCTACAACGGACCTCATGGCAAGTCCGGACAACCTATGGAGCTCGGCCCACTCGGCCATTTGCTCATTCAATAGTAGCGGACGGATTGGAGCATGAAACTGTGACCAGAACAACTTCTCCACTTCGCGATCTTTCTGATCCTTGAAGTACTCGGCCGCATCAGCAACACTTCGGATCTCCGAATTTAGTCCGCAACAAGAAGGGCTTCCCAGACACGATATCTGCAGCTTGATGCAGCTCCTCCTTTGTCGCTCTAATTTTGGAGCGGGCTTCCTTGGCAGCTACCAGGGCCTTCTCCAGGTCCGTCGCCCTCGCTCGGCTTTCTTCTTCAAGAAGCTGGTAACGGTCAGTGGCATCTTTTAATTCTACAGCCATTTTGGCTATTCTTTCCTTGCTCTTGCAATGCGCGGCCTGTTCGGCCCTTAACTCTCTGGCCGCCTTTAGAGCGGCCGCATTGCTACTCCTTGCTTGCTCCTTGGCTCAAGCCAGCTCCGCCCGAAGGATCTCCACGATGGCAGCTCCATCTGCAGTCACAACATATTAAAGATACTGGCATCATGCTCCTCTTATTATGTGACGATCACCAGAGAAATCACTCACCCTGTGCCTCGTCAAGCCGCTGGTTGACAAGCATGATATCGGCATCGGCCGCATCAAGTTGCCGCTTTAGCTCGGAAAACCCATCAGTTTGGCTAGCCACCGTAGCCTCAACCACCTGCACATAAAGGAAGTTGGGTTATTACCCGGGAATATGATCCTCGGGTTGCCGCCGTTCTCGACGACAACCAGAGTCTCAGGGGCTACTATCTACATAGGGCACACCTAACGTGTGCGGTACTATCAAAAACATGCACTATTTCACGTACCTCAAAGCCCTTCAGCAGACTCATAAAGGCTTCGTGCAAACCGCTTTCAGCGGATGAAATCCTTTCAATTACCGTACCCATTACCATACGATGCGCTTCCGAGACGGCCGCTTGCCCCAGAAGATCTGTCAGCACGTCCGACCGCACACTGTACGGTTCCGGACCCTTGCTGATGCTCTCCTTAGAAGCCGGATACTGGGGATTTCAGGTAGCCAAAGGGTTATCCTCTGGCCTTGGCGGATCTGGAGATATCCTCCGCGACGACACTTCAGGGTCGCCCGCCTCCGGAGGCAGGGTGTCAGGGGGAGGCGTTTCGCTCTCCATCATCTCCGGAAGGAAATCCCCCGAAGACGAACTTTGTTGAGAAGGGCTACGATCCAGACTACAATTTATAAGCATCGGTTATTGTCTTCGGAAGTAAGGTAGGATATTTTCACTATTAAGTACTTTTCGATTACTTACAGCTCGGTAGAGGGCTGATCCCCATGCAGACATTTTGCGGCAAGAATACCCTCCGAGGCAGGACCCTCTGACGAAGATTTCTTCTCCCATTTGGAAACCTTAGTTTCCGGATCTTCAGAGGTTGTCCTCTTCCTTCCCCGGGGAGAGAGAATGTCAGATTCTTCCCCTTGGTTATCCTCCCTCGCGGAGGCGCTCATTCCCTCGGTTGGAATAAGTAGCGAGTGAGGCCCGCTTTCGCCCTCTTTATTCCCCCCTTCATCTTCCTTTGAGGGCACTAGATAAGGTGCCGGCTCGAGCATCTTTTCCAGCACCGGATTGTCCAAGCCCTCAGGAAGGGGGCCGAACACCTGATCATCTTCGCCTTTGTTATCCAGTCCTGGCCAAAGAGTGACTCTTTAGAATGATGCTATGATAAATAGAAGGACGGCAGGTTCGGCCATGGGATTACTTACTTGGGTAGCAGGGCGGTTGCAGCTCAAACCCACATCCTCGGAGGTGTCCGGACACTTTATTTGGGGTTCGAAGAACGATGTGTACATCTCTTCGAGCGTCATGCCGAGGAAATGCTGAATAGCTCGCGGTCCTTCCAGGTTGAATTCCCACATACGGAAGGGCCGGCGTTTGCAAGGCTGGACTTGACGAACTAGCATAACTTGCATTACCATAACCATACTGAAATCTCTCTCAAAGAGATCTCGGATATGGCTCTGCAGTATTGGCATGTCCTTTGCTGGACCCCAGCTCAGCCCCCTGCTGATCCATGACATCAGTTGCGGTGGGGGGCCCGAGCGAAAGGTGGGGGCGGCTAACCACTTGGCACTTCGGGGAGTTGTGATGTAAAACCACTCCCGCTGCCACAATCCGGACACCTCTGGGAAGGAAGCATCTGGCCATGGAGCATCAGCGATTTTGCTTATTAAAGCACCTCCGCACTCTGTGTGCCGCCCCTCGATCATCTTCGGCTTCACATCGAAGGTCTTGAGCCACAGGCCGAAGTGAGGGGTAATGCGGAGGAAGGCCTCACATACGATAATAAATGTCGAGATGTGAAGAAGGGAGTCCGGGGCTAGATCATGGAAATCCAGCCCGTAATAGAACATAAGACCCCTGACAAAGGGATCTAGAGCGAGGCCTAGTACTCGGAGGAAGTGGGAGATGAACACGACACTCTCGGTGGGTTCGGGAGTAGGGACGACCTGCCCTCGGGCAGGCAGCCTATGTGAAATTTCGGCGGTCAGATATCTGGCCTCTCTCAGCTTCTTGATATCCTCCTCTGTTACAAAGGAGGGCATCCACTGACCTTGAAGGTTGGATCCGGACATAGCTGAAGGTCTGAAGCGCCTGACTTGAGCTTTGGGTGTTAGAACTCAAGGCGGGGGAAGGATTCGATTGAGCACGAGAGGGAGAAAGAAAAGGCCTTGTCCTCGTTATAAAGGGGGTGAATATCAAGCGTCCTCCTCGTGGCCATTTGGGACTTGCCTAAGATCTGGGAGTCATACCAACAGGCACGGTTGGGTTACCCACGTCTGTATTGATGAGAATCCCGTGATAAGGGGAACACAATCTCTGCTTTGACAAGACGTGTCAAGAAAACCGCCTCGCGATATGTGCGGTGCTGGTTGAGAAAAACGGTTTGAATAATAACCGGGCCGTGGAGTGATGTCATGCTGTCAAAACGTGTCAGCATATTAGATTTGTGGAAATATTATTCTCTCTACAGTGGTATGTGGAACTTATTTTTCAGGGCCGGACACTATTCTTGTGTTCAAACTCTTCCATGGAGTATTCGAAGGATGAACCCGCCTTGCAATGCCGAAGACAATACTGCGCGCCGGACTCATCGTCATTGAAGCCTGGTTCAGGGGCTACTGAGGGAGTCCTGGATTAGGGGGTCTCTGGATAGCCGGACTATATCCTTTGGCCGGACTGTTGGACTATGAAGATACAAGATTGAAGACTTCGTCTCGTGTCCGGATGGGACTCTACTTGGCGTGGAAGGCAAGCTAGGCAATACGGATATGTATATCTACTCCCTTGTAACCGACCTTCTGTAACCCTAGCCCCCTCCGGTGTCTATACAAATCGGAGGGTTTAGTCCGTAGGACAACATACAATCATACCATAGGCTAGCTTCTAGGGTTTAGCCTCTACGATCTCGTGGTAGATCAACTCTTGTAATACTCATATCATCAAGAACAATCAAGCAGGACATAGGGTATTACCTCCATCAAGAGGGCCCGAACCTGGGTAAACATCGTGTCCCCTGCCTCCTGTTACCATCCACCTTAGACGCATAGTTTGGGACCCCCTACCCAAGATCCGCCGATTTTGACACCGACAGGGGTCCTCGGATAGCCGGACTATATACTTTGGCCGGACTGTTGGACTATGAAGATACAAGATTGTAGACTTTGTCCCATGTCCGGGTGGGACTCTCCTTTCCATGGAAGGCAAGCTTGGCAATTCGGATATGTAGATCTCCTCCCTTGTAACTGACTCTGTGTAACCCTAGCCCCCTCTGGTGTCTATATAAAACGGAGGGTTTAGTCCGTAGGACAAGAACAATCATAATCATAGGCTAGCTTTTATGGTTTAGCCTCTACGATCTCATGGTAGATCAACTCTTGTAATACTCATATCATCAAGATCAATCAAGCAGGACGTAGGGTATTACCTCCATCGAGAGGGCCCGAACCTGGGTAAACATTGTGTCCCCTGCCTCCTATTACCATCCGCCTTAGATGCACAGTTCGGGACCCCCTACCCGAGATCCGCCGGTTTTGACACCGACAATGAGAGCTTGTGAGATTTATATGATTTTCTTCCAACATCCCATAATTGCTAGATAGTAACTCAAGTTGAGCCCTTAGCTCAACATTCTCCTTCAATATGGATGCTTCACAAGAGATAGAGTTAGTGGCACAAGCATCATCATTAGCAACAAGAGGAGAAGACAACTTGGCAAGCTCTTCTGAATATGAAGCTTCAAGTTGAGCATGTGAATCGGTGAGTTTGATGAGCTCACTCTTAATGACCCTTGAGCCATTTTCGAGGTGCTCAAAGTCCTCAAGGAGTTTAGCATGCATAACTTCAAGCTCCTCATTTTTAGTTTCAAAATCATTGGCCACCTCAAGAGCTCTATCACGAGATTCCCTCACTCTAGATAATTCTAGAGCAAAAGTCTCCTCAAGAGATTCCTTAGTGGTTTGTTCAAGTTCAAGAGCTTGAGAGAGGTCCGCAATCTCATTAGCGTAATCACGCTCATGACATTCCATTTGATCAATGGTGACCTCATGCTCCTCAAGACGAGGTTCCAACTCATCAATATATTTCTTGCCCTCAATAGCAATAGACATGATTTCCATGAAGTTGGAACAAGAAATTTTATTCTTAAGAAGAGCTTTAAAATCAGTCCCCCCTTAATTTTTAAGGAGGCAACATCATCATTCTCTTCATCATAATCAACATCATCATCTCTCTTGTCATCATCAATATCATCACAAGATATATTGGGATTCAAAGTGGGAGATACCTTTGAAGCCTTAGCCATAAGGCAAAAAGCAATCGATGATGATGTAGGATCCCTTAAAGCACCATTCAAGACCACATCTTGTTCCATGGAGTGTTGGGTTTCCTCTACATTGTTAGCACAACAACTCAAGGAAATAGATGCATTTTTATCATGGCAACAAGACATAGTAAACATATCATCATGAGATTTAGTCAAGCAATTTCTACATGATATGCAAGGACTATCAACACAAGCATGTGAAACATTTGGAGTGCTAGAAGTGTTAAAGCCCAAAGAAGGAGCATTGCAATAAGATAGTGATGAAGGATCATCCACAATAAGCATACTATCATCATTGCAATGACCAACATTACTCACCAAATCATTACCTTGTGGCAAACCACATGTAGGTGAAGTAGAAGAAGTTGAGAAGACTATATGACTGGAGGTGGAGGGAGAACAATCATCCCCACAAATCTTGGACACTCCATATTTATCTTGAAGCTTCGTCCACAACTCATGAGCATCTCGGAACGGCATGAGTTGAAATATAACTACATTGCTCAAAGCATCGAAAAGCACATTAGAAGCTTGAGCATTAAGATAAGATTTTTTCTCATCCTCTAAAGATAATCTTTGGGGATCCTTTGGAGGAGAAAAACCCATATCTACGATTCGCTCTAAATTTGGGTCCATGACCCTAAAGAGATTAAGCATGCGAATAACCCAAACATCAAAATTTGAGCCATCGAAACTAAGAGTGTCAGAGAATCCTAATCCCCTAGTCGACATCTTTACTCTCTAGGCGGTTAAGCCTAAAGACGAGAGACGAGCCTCTGATACCAATTGAAAGATCATGGATGTCGCCTAGAGGGGGGTGAATAGGCGCTTTAAAATAATTATGGTTTAGGCTTGAACAACTACGGAATAAACCTAGCGGTTAATTTGTCAAGCACAAAACCTAAAACAACTAGGCTCACCTATGTGCACCAACAACTTATGCTAAGCAAGATAAGCAACCATGAGATAGCAAGATATATGACCAAGAACAATATGGCTATCACAAAGTAAAGTGCATAAGTAAAGGGCTCAGGTAAGAGATAACCGAGGAACGTGGAGACGATGATGTATCCCGAAGTTCACAGCCTTGCGGATGCTAATCTTTGTTTGGAGCGGTGTGGAGGCACAATGCTCCCCAAGAAGCCATTAGGGCCACCGTAATCTCCTCACGCCCTCGCACAATGCAAGATGTCGTGATTCCACTAAGGGACCCTTCAGGGCGGTCACTGAACCCGTACAAATGGCAACCCTTGGGGGCGGTCACCGAACCCGTACACTTTTGCAACCCTTGGAGGCGGTCACCAGTACCCGTCAAATTGCTCAGGGCGATCTCCACAACCTAATTGGAGACCCCGACGCTTGCCCGGAGCTTTACACCACAATGATTGAGCTCCGAACACCACCAACCGTCTAGGGCGCCCAAGCACCCAAGAGGAACAAGCTCAAGGGTACCAAGCACCCAAGAGTAATAAGCTTCTCAACTTCTAATTCCCACGTATCACGTGGAGAACTCAAACCGATGCACCAAATGCAATGGCAAGGGCACACGGAGTGCCCAAGTCCTTCTCTCTCAAATCCCACCGAAGCAACAAATGCTAGGGAGGAAAATGAGAGGAAGAACAAGAAGGAGAACTCCAAGATCTAGATCCAAGGGGTTCCCCTCACAAAGAGGAGAAAGTGATTGGTGGAAATGTGGATCTAGATCTCCTCTCTCTTTTCCCTAAAAAACTAGCAAGAATGCATGGAGGGATTGAGAGTTAGCAAGCTCAAAGAAGGTCAACAATGGGGGTAAAAACGAGCTCAAGAGATGGGGAACCATTGGGGAAGAAGACCCCCCCTTAAATACGTCCCCACGAATCTGCCCATTATGTACAGAAAAACATAGGAGAGGAACAACCGCTATGAGCACCGGTACAACCGGTAGCAGGCAATAAGCGGTACAAACGGCCCAACAATCGCACCACAACAGAGACGAGTCCGGTGGTAGAGCGATACATGGCTGGTACAACCTTCGGACCAATTCTGGAGCGGTACAACCGCTCCAAACACTGGTTGTACCGGTCAACCGGTACAACCTCTCTATGGGGCGGTACAACCTCTCTATGTAAAACAGGCAATATCAAAACAGTCACAACTTTCGCATACGAGCTCTGAATTCGACGAAATCAAGTTTGTTGGAAAGCTAGCAACAAGGGGTAACAATATTGATAGAAAAAGCAATAAGAAGGAAATTATAAAAGGCCCATGAGAAAATGGAGAGAACCCTTCCTCCAATAAGACCGGTAAAACCTCCAACACCGAAAACGCAATAGAAGAAGCATAAGAAATCGGTTTTTGATCAAGCTTGTCAAGAAGATGACCATGCTACCTCTTGAGCACTGTGTTGGATTTGCCTGAATAGGAAAGCATGATGCAGCAAAGTAGCGTAAGTATTTCCCTCAGTTTTTGAGAACCAAGGTATCAATCCAGTAGGAGGTTGCGCGCGCGTCCCCTAGTACCTGCACAAAGCAAATAACTCCTCGCAACCAACGCGATAAGGGGTTGTCAATCCCTTCACGGTCACTTACGAGAGTGAGATCTGATAGATATGATAAGATAATATTTTCGGTATTTTTGTGGTAAAGATGCAAAGTAAAATAAAGGCAAAGTAAAAGCAAAGGAAATAACTAAGTATTGGAAGATTAATATGATGAAGATAGACCCGGGGGCCATAGGTTTCACTAGTGGATTCTCTCAAGAGCATAAGTATTTTACGGTGGGTGAACGAATTACTGTTGAGCAATTGACAAAATTGAGCATAGTTATGAGAATATCTAGGTATGATCATTTATATAGGCATCACGTCCGAGACAAGTAGACCGACTCCTGCCTGCATCTACTACTATTACTCCACTCATCGACCGCTATCTAGCATGCATCTAGAGTATTACGTTCATGAAAACAGAGTAACGCCTTAAGCAAGATGACATGATGTAGAGGGATAAATTCATGCAAAATGATAAAAAACCCCATCTTGTTATCCTCGATGGCAACAATACAATACGTGCCTTGCTGCCCCTACTATCACTGGGAAAGGACACCGCAAGATTGAACCCAAAGCTAAGCACTTCTCCCATTGCAAGAAAGATCAATCTAGTAGGCCAAACCAAACTGATAATTCGAAGAGACTTGCAAAGATAACCAAGCATACATAAAAGAATTCAGAGAAGATTCAAATATTATTCATAGATAATCTTGATCATAAACCCACAATTCATCGGTCTCAACATACACACCACAAAAAAGAAGATTACATCGAATAGATCTCCACAAGAGAGGGGGAGAACATTGTATTGAGATCCAAAAAGAGAGAAGAAGCCATCTAGCTAATAACTATGGACCCGAAGGTCTGAGGTAAACTACTCACACTTCATCGGAGAGGCTATGGTGTTGATCTAGAAGCCCTCTGTGATGGATACCCCCTCTGGCGGAGCTCTGGAACAGGCCCCAATATGGGATCTCGTGGATACAGAAAGTTGCGGTGGTGGAATTAGGATTTTGGCTTTGTATCTGATTGTTTGGGGGTACGTAGGTATATGTAGGAGGAAGGAGTACGTCGGTGGAGCAACAGGGGGCCCACGAGGGTGGAGGGCGTGCCTGGGAAGGGGGGGGGTAGGCGCGCCCCCCTACCTCGTGGCCTCCTCCTTTGTTTTTTTAACGTAGGGTCCAAGTCTCCTGGATCATGTTCGGCGAGAAAATCACGTTCCCGAAGGTTTCATTCCGTTTGGACTCCGTTTAATATTCCTTTTCTTCGAAACCCTAAAATAGGCAAAAAAAATAGCAATTCTGGGCTGGGCATCCGGTTAATAGGTTAGTCCCAAAAATAATATAAAAGTGGAAAATAAAGCCCAATTATGTCCAAAACAGTGGATAATATAGCATGGAGCAATAAAAAATTATAGATACATTGGAGACGTATCAAGCATCCCTAAGCTTAATTCCTGCTCGTCCTTGAGTAGGTAAATGATAAAAACAGAATTTTTGATGCGGAGTGCTACTTGGCATAATTTTAATGTAATTCTTCTTAATTGTGGCATGAATATTCAGATCTGAAAGATTCAAGATAAAAGTTCATATTGACATAATAATAATAATACTTCAAGCATACTAACTAAGCAATTATGTCTTCTCAAAATAACATGGCCAAAGAAAGTTCATCCCTACAAAATCATATAGTTTAGTCATGCTCCATTTTCATCACATAAGAATGCTCTCATCATGCACAACCCCGATGACAAGCCAAGCAACTGTTTCATACTTTAGTAGTCTCAAACCTATAAACTTTCACGCAATATATGAGCGTGAGCCATGGACAAAACACTATGGGTGGAATAGAATATAATGATGGGGGTTATGTGGAGAAGACAAAAAGGGAGAAGGTCTCACGTCAACGAGGCTAATCAATGGGCTATGGAGATGCCCATCGATTGATGTTAATGCAAGGAGTAGGGATTGCCATGCAATGGATGCACTAGAGCTATAAATGTATGAAAGCTCAAAAAAAGAAACTAAGTGGGTGTGCATCCAACTTTCTTGCTCACGAAGACCTAGGGCCCTTGAGGAGGCCCATTGTTGGAATATACAAGCCAAGTTCTATAATTACAATTCCCACTAGTATATGGAAGTGACAAAACAAAAGACTCTCTATCATGAAGATTATGGTGCTACTTTGAAGCACAAGTGTGGCAAAGGATAGTAGCATTGTCCCTTCTCTCTTTTCTCTCAATTTTTTTGGGCCTTCTCTTTTTTTATGGCCTTTCTCTTTTTTTATATTCCTCACTTGGGACAATGCTCTAGAAAATGATGATCATCACACTTCTATTTATTTACAACTCAATGATTACAACTCGATGCTAGAACAAAAGATGACTCTATATGAATGCCTCCGGCGGTGCACCAGGATATGCAATTGATCAAGAGTGACATGTATGAAAGAATTATGAACGGTGGCTTTGCCACAAATACTATGTCAACTACATGATCATGCTAAGCAATATGACAATGATGAATGTGTCATGATAAACGGAATGGTGTAAAGTTTCATGGCAATATATCTCAGAATGGCTATGGAAATGCCATAATAGGTAGGTATGGTGGCTGTTTTGAGGAAGATATAAGGAGTTTTATGTGTGAAAGAGCGTATCATATCACGGGTTTTGGATGCACCGGCGAAGTTTGCACCAACTCTCCATGTGATAAAGGGCAATGCACGGTACCGAAGAGGCTAGCAATGATGGAAGGGTGAGAGTGCGTATAATCCATGGAATCAACATTAGTCATAAGGAACTCACATACTTATTGCAAAAATCTACAAGTCATCAAAAACCAAGCACTACGCGCATGCTCCTAGGGGGATAGATTGGTAGGAAAAGACCATAGCTCGTCCCCGACCGCCACTCATAAGGAGGACAATCAAAGAACACCTCATGTTTCAAATTTGTTACATAACGTTTACCATACGTGCATGCTACGGGACTTGCAAACTTCAACACAAGCACTTCTCAAATTCACAACTACTCAACTAGCACGACTTTGATATTATTACCTCCATATCTCAAAACAACCATCAAGCATCAAACTTCTCTTAGTATTCAAAACACTCATAGGATTTTTTTACTAATCTTGAATACCTAGCATATTAGGATTATTTAAGCAAATTACCATGCTATTTAAGACTCTCAAAATAATCTAAGTGAAGCATGATATATCAATAGTTTCTATAAAACAAATCCACCACCGTGCTCTAAAAGATATAAGTGAAGTACTAGAGCAAAACTATATAACTCAAAAGATATAAGCGAAGCACATAGAGTATTCTAACAAATTCCAAATCATGTAAGGCTCTCTCAAAAGGTGTCTACATCAAGGATTATTGTGGTAAACTAAAAATCAAAGACTCAAATCATACAAGACGCTCCAAGCAAAACACATATCATGTGGGTGAATAAAAATATAGCTCCAAGTAAAGTTACCGATAGAAGTAGACGAAAGAGGGGATGCCTTCCGGGGCATCCCCAAGCTTTGGATTTTAGTTGTCCTTAGATTATCTTGGGGGTGCGATGGGCATCCCCAATCTTAGGCTCTTGTAACTCCTTGTTCCATAATCCATCAAATCTTTACCCAAAACTAGAAAACTTCACAACACAAAACTCAAAGTAGAAAATCTCGTGAGCTCCATTAGCGAAAGAAAACAAAAGACCACTTCAAGGTACTATAATGAACTCATTATTTATTTATATTGGTGTTAAAACTACTGTATTCCTACTTCTCTATGGTTTATAAACTATTTTACTAGCCATAGATTCATCAAAATAAGCAATCAACACACGAAAAACAAAATCTGTCAAAAACAGAACAGTCTGTAGTAATCTGTAGCTAGCGCAAGATCTGGAACCCCCAAAATTCTAAAATAAATGGCTGGACGTGAGTAATTTATCTATTAATCATCTGCAAAAATAATTAACTAAATAGCACTTTCCAAATAAAAATGTCAGCAGTTCTCGTTAGCGCTAAAGTTTCTGTTTTTTACAGCAAGATATCAAGACTTTCCCCAAGTCTTCCCAACGGTTCTACTTGGCACAAAAACTAATTAAACACAAAAAACACAACCAAAACAGAGGCTAGATAAATTATTTATTACTAAACAGGAGCAAAAAGCAAGGAATAAAAATAAAATTGGGTTGCCTCCCAACAAGCGCTATCGTTTAACGCCCCTAGCGAGGCATAAACAGCAAGGATAGATCTAGGTATTGCTATCTTTGGTAGGCAATTCTTCAATGAGACATCTATTATCCTTAGAAGTTTCTTTCTTTTTATTAATTATCAAACTTTTAGGCACAAGATCGAAAAAATCATTTGTAACAAATGGTTCCTTAATGATAGCAAAAAGATTGGGATGAATACTTATAGATTTGAGATCCGCAATTTCCTTACTAGAGGATTCACCCTTATTTTTAGGAACATACATAAGCTTGGCAATTTTAGTCGGAGGACTTGGAGTATTCTTTACGGAAGAAAAAGCGGTTCCCAAGTTGGTAATGATACCCTCAAGTTTATCGATTCTAGTGGAATCATGATTTATTCTTTCATTAACTATAGGTTCTTTCTCTTTAATATTTTTAAAACTTACTCCTACTTTAGATCCATATTGGGTAATTTGGTTGTGGATCTTTTTATCCAAATTTTCAATTAATTCTACAGTAGCAACCTTATTTTCAATAATTTCAAGTCTTTGCATTACATGCTCCAAAGTTAACATAGTTCCATTAACCAAAAGAGGTGGTGAGCCAAACAAATCTATCATAGCATTGTAAGAATCAAAAGTATGGCTACCCAAGAAGTTCCCTCCGGTAATGGTATCAAGGATATATCTGTGCCAAGGAGTGATGCCTACATAAAAATTGCAAAGAAGAACGGAAGTAGATTGCTTCCTGGTAGATTTATTTTGAGCATTGCAAATTCTATACCAAGCGTCTTTTAAATTTTCTCCCTTCCTTTGCTTAAAATTTAGAACTTCATTCTCGGGAGACAACGGAGAAGATAACACTACAAAAAAAGACACATCCGTGACATTTTGGGCCAAACGATTTTTTTTCTGTAATACATATGACACTTCTATGACGATAATTGTGACAAAACCTGGTATCATCATAGATGTGGTGGGCTCCTACTTCTATGACAAAAAATCATGACAGAAAATGGGCTTTTCGTCCTGGGCGGGCCGGAGACGCAGCTGCATGACATTCTTTGGGCCGTCCATGACGGAAAAAACCGTGGTAGAAGTGAGGGCGAGGAAAATTTCGGGGAGTTCCCGGTTACGGTGGGAGGTCGGGGGCCGAGCGATGCGCGTTTCTCTCATACACGTACATGCATGTGTGCGAGGCATTGGCTCTAACTGAACCCGAGTGAGGCGTTGGGCTCTAAATGAATCCAAACGATTGCACTGCAGGCTACGTGTTACTAAACCCAAACGATCGATTGATGGCTGTTAACTGAACCCGATCGAGCGATTCCTTCGCTACTGCTGCTAACTGAAGCCGATCGATGCTGCCTCTCGGATGAACAGTGAGCGTTGCGGGGGGGGGGGGGGGGGGGGTTGGATGAACAGTGAGTGGTGGCGTTGCCTCTGGATGAACAGGACCCCGTGGTGTGGTGGAGGGCTGGATGAACAATAGACGGTGGAGGGGTGCCCGTGGAGGGGTGGTTGAACAGGACCCCGTGGTGTGGAGGGCTGGATGAACAGTAGACGGTGGAGGGGTGCCCGTGGAGGGGTGGTTGAACAGTAGCAGGTGAAGTAGCGTGCGGTGGAGGCTGGATGAACAGGAGCTCGTGGAGGCTGGAGGAGGTCGAGGGTAGCCCGTGGAGGCTGGAGGAGGTCGATGGTGGAGATGAACAGTATCCCGTGGAGTCCCGTTTTGCGGTACACCACACCCTCCCGATGAACAGGACCCCCGTTTCGACCGTAGCGCTCCAACACAAGTCCATTTCGTCTGTTTTGCGGTACGCCACACCCCTCCCGGTGAACAGGACCCCCGTTCCGACGGTAGGAGGTCCGTTCCGTCCCTTCTGCAGTACGCCACACCCCTCCCGATCAACAGGACCCCCGTTTCGATCGTAGGAGGTCCGTTTCCTCCGTTTTGCAGTACGCCAGACCCCTCCCGATCAACAGGACCCCGTTCAGGCCTCGTTTCCATCGCCTGTTCCGTCCAAGCCCTCCCGATGAACACGACCTCGCGTTCCATTCCGACCCAGCCGGTTGGCTCCCACGCGTGCCTCCCGATGAACACGACGCATTCCGTTGCCTCCCCATGAACACGACGCATTCCGTTGCCTCCCCATGAACACGACGACGACGCTGTTTCTCCGTTCTGACCAAGCCATGTACACGAGCCCTGGCCGTACGTATGCGCGAGTAGGCGTTCGAGACCCCGCCCGTATGTACACATACGTGGCCGTATTTTCTTTCTTGCACCCTGGCCGCTGTACGTACGTGTACATGCTACATGTACGCCTCTACTACGGCACGTACGCGCCTCTACTATGACACGTGCGCGCCTCTACATCCATCCGTATATATGTACGTACATGTTCGCGACCAGAATGACAACGCTACGTACGCTTTGACCAGGTGGGTCCCGACTGTCAGGCACTTCCTTGCCAGCGAAGATGTAGCTGGTGGGTCCCAGCAGTCAGGGGGGCGAATCATTTTTTTGCCCGGACGCACTTCCTTGCGTGCGAAGATGTAGCTGGTGGGTCCCAGTAGTCAGGGGCAAACGTTTTTTCGCGAAATACGGTGGCCCGTCCGGTGGGTCCCTGCTATCAGGTGGAGGAATAATTATTTTGCATGTAATAAGGAGGCACTTCCTTGCTGCGGCCGTGAACCCAGCTGTCAGCCTCTCCATGTACAGTCCAAGTCTGATGAAAGCCATTCCTTGACCACGTTGACCACACCGCGCTGAGAGCACCAGGGCGGTGGAAAACGGCGAGGCCTAGGAAGGGGACGACGCGGAGCCGGGGAAGACGCGATAGTGGATGCCCACGCGTAGAGGAGTACGAGGGTTCACTGGTTCACTGCGGTGTGAGGCTGTCGTCGCCTCAGAATAACAGGGGGTGTGGGTGAGTAGAGGGATGGCCTGACCAGCGGTGGGAGTAGTAGGGGACGGTGAGGCCTCCGCCGCATCGCAGCCGGCCACGGGAGGCAGGAGCACGAGGCACGACCGGCGCTGGTTCGGGCGGCTGGAGCAAGAAGACCAGAGGTTGAAGAAGCACTACGGCCGTTGGATGGACATCGTACGGTCATTGGAGCTAGAATCATGCATATTGAGTAAGTTGACAAAGCCCTCCGTCCCCGTCAACTTAGTAGGCCCACAAGTCAGCCTGCCACTATACTGGGTCCCAGCTAACATGGGGAGTATTCATTTTTTTATGCGTAATAAGGAGGCACTTCCTTGCGTGCGAAGATATAGTTGGTGGGTCCGAGCTGTCAGTGGCGGTAATGTTTTTTTTTCATGAAATACAGAGACCCTTTCGGTGGGTCCCTGATGTCAGGTGGAGGAATCATTATTTTGCACATAATAAGGAGGCATTTCCTTGCGTGCGGCAGTGGACCCAGCTGTCGGCCTCTCCACGTATAGTCCACTTCAGATGCATGTCGGTCATTGACCACGTTGACCAGGCCGCGCCGAGAGCACTAGGGAGGTGGACGACGGCGAGGCCTAGGAAGGGAACGACACGGAGGCAGGGAAGACTCGGCAGTTGTTTCCCATGCGGAGGGGAGTACGACTGTATGAGGGTTTACTGGTTCATCTGCCATCGCCGAAGAATAACAGCAGGTGTGGGTGAGTAGAGGGATGGCTAGGCCAGCGATGGGAGTACGGTGGGGCGGTGAGGCCTGCGCGGCAGCAGAGCCGGCCGCGGGGAGGAGGGAGCAGGCAGTCCCGCCGGCGCTTGTTTGAGCGGCTGGAGCAGGAAGAGCAGAGATTGAATAAGCATGACGGCCGTTGGATGGCCATCCAACAGTCACTGCATGTGCGTCAACCTTTTTTTAGGAAAGCCTCAAATCTATGGAAAACAGCATACAACCCATCTGCCATTATTTCTAATAATTTACAGCCCATTTGCTAATTATTAATGTTTTTTTTGGAGCCCATATTCTCTTTGTTAGCATTACAGCCCATATTGTGGCCACGGTTAAACAATTATACAAAATTTTGCATATTTCGGTGCGGTCCGAACTGTTTTTAATCCCGAAATTTCGACTCACATTCAAACTGATTTTAAAAATAAATGTATATCAATATAAAATCCAACAAATTCTCCACGCATAAAAATTAATGTAATTTAAAATCTTGAAATGAAAAAAAGATATTTGAAACTAATTGCCGGTTTGATGTGTTTTAAAAATGTATAGCGGCCAGCCGAATGAAAGCTCTCCTCATCTTGAAAGATTTGCAGCCCAACAAGCCTGACAAAGCGACTTACTTGGAAAATCAGAAAAATACTGGGCTGTGGCCGTGGACCCAGCTGTCAGCCTCTCCATGTATAGTACTCTTCCGATGGAATATCGTTGACCACATTGACCATGCCGCGCCGAGATCACCAAGGCGGTGGACGACGGCGAGGCCTAGGAAGGGGATGATGCGAAGCCAAGGAAGACACGGCAGTGGATGCCCACGCGGAGAGGAGTACGAGGGTTCACTGGTTCGGCTTCGGTGTGAGGCTGCCGTCGCCGCAGGGCCTGGCTAGCGGTGGGAGTAGTAGGGGGCGAAGAGGCCTCAACGGCAGCACAGCCGGCCACTGGAGGCAGGAGCAGGCGGTCTCCCCGGCGCTGGTTTGGGTGGCTGGTGCAAGAAGAGCAGCGATTGAAGAAGCAGCAGGACCGTTCGATTCAAATCCAACGGTTACTGCTGCTAGAATTGTTTATCGACTAAGTTGACAAGCCCTGCGTACGCGTCAACTTAGTAGGCCCACAGGTCAGCCTGCCAACCGGTGCACCCCAGATGTCAGTGGGAGGAATTTTTTTCGCGTAATAAGGAGGCAGTTGATTGCGTGCGGCCAGGCCAGCAGAGGGAGTAGGGTGGGCCGGGGAAGCCTGCGCGGCATCATAGTGGACCACAAGAGGAGGGAGCAGGCAATCCCGCCGGCGCTAGTTTAGGCGGCTAGAGCAGGAAGATCAGAGATTGAAGAAGCACGTCGGCCGTTGGATGGACATCCAACAGTCACTGCTGCTAGAATCGTGTGTTCACTGATAAAGCCTTGCGTAAACAAGTCAGCCTCGAAATCTGTGGCATGTAAAGACCATTTGCTATTATTTTTATAATTTTTACTCATTTTCTAATTCATATGGAATTTATTGCAGCCCATTTTCCATTTTTAGAATTGTTGGCCATTTTCTGGTCAGTACCAGGGTCGAAAAATTAACTAAATATGTGGGAAATTTTGAAAATTTGCAAATTTTTGCTGGGGAACGAAATATTCTTAATCCAAAAATTAATAGCCATACTAAAACAAATTTAAAAATAAATTAGTACTATGTCATGTTAAATCCAATGAAATACGTATAAGATATCTGTGAAGAACAAAAATAAAAAAAGAAACTTATATCCCATTTGCTATAAATTTTTTGGAATTTTCAACCCCTTTTGATATTACTTTTAACAGACATTGACCATACTCTTAAGCTAGGCCGGAATGCATCCTTCCTCGTCTTGAAAGATTTGCAGCCCAATAATTCGGAGAAAACAAATAGGCCTAGCTTGGGTATTCTTCAAAAAGAAATACTGGGCTACCTATTTTCCCAAAGAACTGGTGCATGAGCATTTAGCTTTATTTATTTATTTATGTTTAGGGGACCATGAGCATGTACCTGGGCCGGATTCATGTGAGAGCCTCCCTTCCAGTTAATTATGGGCTTCTCTATTGGGCCTTCATCAGTGGGCTGCATGTTATCAACAAGTGGAAAATGTGTTCCGTACGAAAAATAGTATGCGCTACGTATGATACGGAGCACTAAAGGATCGAACCGTGCAACGACTTCCAAAACATTGTGTTTTCCGTTCTAACAACACATTTGTTCAACTAATAGATGAAACATACTACTGATTGTACATTGAAAATAGCAGCAGCAGCAACCAGGGCTGGGGGTGCAACAGAAGCAGTAAGCAGGCCAGAAGAGTGAAGACGCAGCTCTCTCTTCCAAACCAAACATCAGCCATCATTACAAAAGGGCTACCAAAAAAGAACAAGTGTATGCATCAAACTAAATAAAGATCCTACTACACCAAGTGTACGCATCTAACTAACTAGCTCAGTTAGACGTTACTATTTATTAAGCTGTGGAGATTGGCTGACGGCTTGAACCAGATGGGTGCCTGACGGGGGAAACTCCAGCTAGTAGGTCGAAGTCTGATACTTGCGACCCTCTCTCCTACTTTGGGCTGCAGAGCATGGCGGCACATATCAGGGTATGGTGCATGCAGAGACGCATGGTACGCTGTGTACACACAGTTTTGCGTGATGAACGAAACCGCGCTACCATCATGATCCTTGCATGGTATTAAGATTGTCCACACGTGAAACAATGAGCTTGATTACCTCTGTGGGGAGCGAATTCCAGCCACTCTTTCGGCGTACGCTGCTCGGTTCTGCCATTGTTAGTGCTTGGGTTTCGGACGAGGGGGGCAGGCGCCTTAGCGGGGATGGAAGATTGGATGAGATTATGTGCGGACAAAGATGGAGAAGCGAATATATGCTGCGGGAAGTGGACAGGTGATGATGACTACATCATGCCGCTTGACTTACGAGACACATACCAGCAGCGTAGGGTCATGTCGATGCCAGACAACTTGCTTGAGTGATCACAGTATTGGTACTCCCTACAGTGCTATGCCCTAACTTGCTTGAGTAGAGTAGTAGAGTAGGACTCTGCTCTACTACTAGCACCGGAGGAGCAGTATATTCTAATCTAAAATAGTTAAAAACTTCAATGCCCGAGCATGGAATGACTACGAACCATGCTCCAAGACCATGAAGGCGTCCCGTCCTCTTCCTCCCTCCCTCTCGCACCGCCCATGAAGGCACCTCGCCGTATCTGCGCTCCATCTAACCCTGCCATCCAAACATCTTTTTGGTTAGAGTTAGTTCAGAGCTAGTTCAAGGTTAGAATCTAACTCTAACCTCTAACTGAGTTAGAGTATCCAAACAGGGCCCGTGTCTACGTGGTGTTTTGACATGGGCGACAACCTCAACGCCAACGGTGCTGCTCCCGTTGCATCGTATGTGTTTCTGTCCTGCCTGTTCGAAATCGTGGTAGAATTCATGTTTCTACTCTGTATCCTACTACTATGCTAGTCCACATGATTAGTTTCATCTTTGTTTTTTTGACTAACTACTGCAAGGCACAGCCCCACAGTCTTTTATTCCAAAGAAAAACAATAGTTCAATACATGTTAACTATATACAGGAAGAAACAAAAAAGAAGGCCAGGGGAGGCAAACTTACCTATACCTACCTATACAAAGTAAGACTCAAGGTAACCCATCCAACCAGGTTAGAAGGAGGGGTCTGACATGAGCCTTAACTCTATGGGAAAGCAAAGTTAAATCTTGTACAAATTTACAACGCCATGCACTAAACGTAGGTCGTTCCCCTCTGAGAGTCCTTCCATTCCGAAGAATCCAAATGTTCCAAGCTGCTGTGAATACCACCTCAAAAAAGAAGCTTTGAGCAAATCTTTGCCTGGCCAAAGAAATGCATTGATGCACATTAGAGCCACCAGACCAGTCAATCTGCAAATAGGTCCAGATTCTTGTACTGAAGTTGCAGGAGAAGAACAGTTGTTGACGATCCTCATATATATGCTGGTGGCACAACACACAAAGATTATCTGCATCCCCAGCCCGCCAATGCCTCCTCACTAGTAGGTCCTTGGTGTTGAGTCTGTCAAAGAATAGGAGCCAAACAAAAACCTTGATTTTCAGCGTGCATCGACTGCTCCATAACCATTTGCAAGGCTGAATGGTGACCATATGAGAATGCATGATGGTATAGTAGCTCTTTGACGTGTAAGCTCTTGTGGGTCCCACCCAAGACCAAACATCATTAGCCAACGGGTCCCTAGCCAAATTGTTCACCTAGGAGGTAAGTGAATCCAGTTCTAGAGCAGCCTGTTGGGAAATAGGCAGCTGAAAAAAGGAGGCCCTATCTTGACTGTCAAGGAAATCTGCCACTGAAATCTTATCATCCAAAGCAAAAGAGAACAACCGGGGCAATCTTTGTCTCAAAGGCATCGAAGAACCACCCAAATTCCAAGCATCAGACCAGAACAGAACCGAGTCCCCTTTGTTAACTGAAATAGAGGCAACAGCTTTGTAATTATCAGCTAACTTAAAAATATCCTTCCACCAAAAAGAGCCACATAGTACAGTGGCATGAGGGACAACTCCATCATAGTATGAATCCCACAACAAGGATACCCAGGGTATATCCGCTTTATTGTAGAATTTATGTAGGTGTTTAATGAGGAGCCCTTGGTTCTGAAGCTGTAAATTGATGACCCCCAAACCCCCTTTTTCCTTAGGTCTGCAAATCATATCCCACGCAGCAAGGGATTGCCTCGGTGTATCAGAGTTCCCTCTCCAAAGACATTGGCGCATGATCCATTCTAATTTCTTGATGATGCCAGGTGGAATTGATAGGGAGCAGAGGAAATATATAGGCATGGAAGAAAGAACCGATCTCAGCAACTGGAGCCTGCAACCTTGGTTTAACATAGCTGAACTTGCAGTCAAGCGCCTCTCAAGTGAATCCACCAAAGGCATCAGATCAAGGATCGTGGGCTTGGTCGTTCCCAAAGGGAGACCAAGATAGGTGAAGGGCAAAGATCCTAGAGTACACTGAAAGACCTGAGAGAGCCGAAGGGCATCAGCTTCAGGGACATTAATAGGTACCATCATGGATTTAGCAAAGTTAACTCTGAGACCAGTAGATTCAGCAAAAACATGTAACATGTCCCTGAGGGCTACTAACTGGGCTTCATCGGCAGGAGGCAACAAGATTTCATCATCAGCGTACTGGATTATTGGAAAATCCTTGTCATTGCATTCAATCAGCAGAGAGAGAATACCATCGAGCAGCATCTTGTTGACAACAGACTGTAACAAGTCTGCTGCAAAAACAAAAAGCAATGGAGAAAAAGGGTCTCCTTGCCTAACCCCGCGCTTACACTTAAAGTGATTGCCGGGGATGCCATTTAGTAGTACCTGAGAGTCACCAGAGGACAAAATTTCCTTGACCCAACCAATCCATTTAGGGGGAAAACCTTTTGCAATAAGAAGGGACAGAATAGCCTCATGCTCAACAGTATCAAAGGCCTTAGCAAAATCCAACTTTAAGAGAATGATTGGCTTCTTTGATTGCTTGCACTGATATATGTACTGGAACACCCATGCCAAGCAATCCTGAATAGACCGATGCTTTAGAAATCCATATTGGTTCTTGTGTATGCACTTGAGGATTACCTTCTGTAATCGATTAGCCAGCAATTTAGTAAGGAATTTGAGGCAGGTGTTAGTTAAGGAAATAGGCCGGAAATCATTAGGACCCATTGGCGCCAACATTTTGGGAATGAGGGTGATGAAGGAGGAATTGATGTTTTGCAAGCTAATCCTCCCCTCATAAAAGTCCTTAACTAACTGTATGAAATCTTTCTCAATAATAGTCCAACATTTTTTGACAAACATACCATTAAAACCGTCAGGCCCAGGTGCCCGATTAACGGGCAGATCTTTAAGCACCGCAGAAATCACCTCATCAAAAAAGGGAGCATCCAAATCATCAATCCCCAAGACAGGGGCAATCAAAGAGGAGAGATCAAAACCCATGGAGATACCCTGCGCTTGGCCCATTCTAGACTTAAAGGAGTTCCATAAAATTCCTGCCATTTGGTCATGATCACTGACAGAAGAACCATCCTCTCTCTGCAGCGAGGAGATTGGGTTACGTCTAAGCCTCTCTGAGGCCATAGCATGAAAGAACTTGGAATTTTCATCCCCCACCATGATATATCTAATAGTGCACCTCTGCTTCCAGTATATATGGTGCAGTTTCAGAATGCGTTCATACTGAAGCTTGACGATTTTTCTGAAGTTAAACTCAGGTTTGGTTAGGGGTCTGAGTTCCTCAAGGTTGTCAAAATACAGAACCACCCCAGAACATTTAGTGGCCAACCTTTTTAAGGAGGAAAGATTAGTGCTCCACTTCTTGAGTGCAAATCTCAACCTCTTGAATTTAACAGACAAAGTGGCAGGTGCAGATAAACCCATAGCAACGGGCTCCTCCCAAGAGGTCCTCACACAATCAAAGAAACCTGGCATTTCCACCAAAAAATTCTCAAAGCGGAGGATCTTCGACTTTGGGATAGTGGTATCAATTGACACAACACAAGGCACATGATCAGAGAAGGTTTTAGCCAATGGAAAAACTACTGTATTCGGATAGGCAGATATCCAGTCAGCAGTAGTGAAAAACCAGTCCAATTGCTCTAGGAGAGGCTGCTCCTGCATGTTAGACCAGGTGTAGGCTCTGCCTTTCAGTGGTAACTCAAGCAAACCAAGGGTGGCTGATGATCTCATTGACCAAAAAAATGTCATTAACATCTCCCCCAGGCCTATTCCTATTATCCAACGAACGGATAAAATTTAAATCACCAAGTAGGAGCCAGTTTTGATCCACAGGTATAGGAAGGTTATACAACCACTGAACAAACTCATCCCGTTGAGGCCCTTGGCACGGGCCATAGACAGACACCAAAGTCCAGGTTTCAGGACTGTGCACAGACTTGAAATAAATAACGAGGCCAAAGCGTTGTACCTCAACCAGAGTGCCACTAAAAACTGCGGAATTCCAAATAACCAGGAGACCACCTAACGCTCCCACAGAAGGGGAGAAAGCAAAATGACCAAATCTACGCGGGCAAAAAGCATGTATCGAGCGCATATCAAAATGCTCAATCTTAGTTTCCTGCAGGCAGATGATAGAACATTTGCTCTCCTCAATTTTAGCCCTAGCATCTCTTTGCCTGTCCTCAGAGTTCAGCCCGCGCACATTCCAGCACAGAACTCGCCAATTACGATAAGACGTATGATCCATGAACACAAGAATAAAAGCCTAGTAAACTCATAACTGCATAACAGAATGAGTAGCAGAGCTTGACAAAGTTCAGCCAAACCACAGATAAACCCAAAACACATAAGTCCATGATAAAAATGACCCAAAAGAACCGAGGTCTCTGAACCCTCCCCATCCTAAATAAATAAGATCAATCATCATTGGAAGGCTTGGTAGAATCATCACACTCTGGGCCCGCCATAAGCTTGGCCACCGTAAGATCTTCTGGAGGGATTTGCAGCGCCTCACCCAGCAGCTGCAGAGTAGAGATAGGCGTCGGAGGTGGAAGCACAACTCCATCATCGTCCGAATCCGGTACTGGAAGGCATGGCTTCTTGGACCGAGGTCGACGAAGGCTTGAAGACTTCATCGGGATGGCAGAGGTGGGCTTGAATCCTGTCGCCTTGGCGCAGCTCCGAGTTACCCGTCTAGTGGAGAAATCTGGCTCTGCAGCAACCAACTGGACAGCCTTGCGGGATCTGCAGGATGTGCGTTTGCCAAGGATAGGAGGAGTCTGAGCCTGGAACTGAAAATCCCCCGAAGGAATATCCTGGCTGGGCGGCTGCTCATCAACGTGTTGTACCTCCTGAGTAGACGGCTCTGGTTCAGACATGGTGTGTGACTGCGGCTGAAGCTGCTCAATTATAACTGAAGAACTCTTCCTGGGAACGCATAGGGCAGACGAGAAGAATCCAGCAGATGCCATCTTGGTGATAAAATCCAACTTAATTGCCCAAGGCCAAAAGCGCTTGGGCAAGACAAAAGGCGGGAGCACCGACAAAGAAGGAGAGCCGGGGATCTGTGCAGAAACAATCTCAGGTAACATCATGCGGAAAGTTCGTTCCCAGATCATGTGCGGCGGCAGAACCGGCCTGTAGACCACACGCACAATGCCCAACTGAATTGGATCGACCACAGGCTGGTGCAATTGTTGCTGAACCTCCAAATTGAGACCATGTTGATCCATCTGCACCATGGAGTCAGAGGAACCAAAAGATGGCGCGTCCATGACCATAGAATTCTGTTCAACCTCCTCATTCTACGCGGCGTCCTGAATATTATCCACAGGCTGATTCTGAGCTTGTTCTTCCAAAGCACCCCATCCCTCATCCTGCTGAACATTGGGTTCCCAACCATTGAAGCCTTGCTGAAGTGGCTGATGATTTGGCAGGACAGCATTCCACCCTAAAGCTGGGTAAGGTGGCATAGCCCAAAAAGGTTGCGGGGGGTTTTCTCCAGGCATAGGGTGTGGATTACCATCCAACGGCATCGGATCTTCATCCGCCCCAATCATGGCTTCAGCAAACTCAGCAGATAATATATAGCATGCAGACATCCAAGACACAATCGTACCACCCCAATTAGCAAACTCTTGGAAAATCACGTCGCGAGGAACCAAAGCATTGTCTGGAAAAGAAGCTCTGACAAGGGAGCGGGCGCGTCGACGGTCGGTGTGGTTCCAATAATGAAACTGGCCAAAAGTCCCGACCACATCAGCAAGACCCTGTGTGTTCCGATAATCCAAGGGGATGCCAATGAACATAAGCCAGCCCGTACGATAACCATGCAGCGCTCGAAACCCCTCACCATGGTCATGCGGAATAAATCTGACAAAGAACTCTTCTCCCTCCTCATCTAGGCCCAAAGGAAATGGCGGGTGCAAAGTAAAGGATCCACGGACTACTGGGTCATCCATCTCAAACAGGCCAACTCCATGAACCTATGGCTGAGCAGAACGTATCGGAACTTGCAGGGTCTGGGTGATGAAGTGAAGTACTTGTTCCCGCCTGATGGCCACCATATGAGCAGGTGGCACTGGCTCAACAATGGCCACCATGAACTGCTCATGCATGCACGGGGGTGGCTGCTGGGAGGTGAAGTAGGTGCGCGGAAATCTGTCTCCGCCACCGTCGATGATGTCGTAGCCGGCTGGAAGAAAACGCCATGGGTCAAGAGCATAGACCGCCATTGAGAGATCAGGCGGAGAGACCACAGGAGGTTGCAGTGGAGGCGGCGACGGTGATGGAGGAGAAGTAGATTGGGGGTTTGGGGGGGCGGTGGATTGGAAGGTGGAGAGGCCAACTGCTCTGTTCGTGCACGAGAAACGAAACCTGGCGATGGGACTTTGGGCACCCAGATGGACGACTCGGGCGGTTGGCGGACACAATCCTTTTTAATGTGACCAGACCTAAAACACTTGCGGCACCGGACCAAGTTGGTGCAGGTCGCTGAAGTGTGGGCCATACCCAAACTATGTTGGCAGTCCCAAATTTTGGCAGCGAGGTCTTCAATCATCTCATCAAAACTCTGCAGATCGGAAACAATATCCTATGGGGAGGGAATATGAGCAGCCTGAGTTCCAGTATCAATAGAATCATCATCAGATACGTCGATTGGGGCATTGACAGTATCTGGGCCCAGGGTGTCAGGACTAGGTGGGCTAGCGGTATCTAGATCAATAGGAAAATCTTTTGAACCCGAGAACTTTAGCCCAACAATAATTTTCAAAATCCCAGGAGATCCGGGTGATGATGGAACTGAACGCGGAGACTCCGGAGAGGGTGGCAAAGATCCAAATTTGATGGCCACCGACGGCGAGGGTGTGTGCATCTCCAGCGAGGAAGGCTCCTCATCAGAATTAACCAAATACCCAGCCTCCCGAACAGTTAAACAATCTTGTGAAGAGGCATGATAACGATAACCTTTGCACGCCTCATAATTAATGAACGTGGCAAACCTAAGTTTTTTCTTGGCACCCATAGTGGATTTGAGAGAAGACTTGGCCGGAGGGTTTTGCATGGCTAACAACCCTAACTTGGCTCTAGCCTTAGAGGGACTAACCAAGATCCATTCCTGTTGACACTCTAATTGCCAACGCTTAAACTCTTGCTCCCAATCAGGACCCCCACGTCCCCAAAGATGAAAGAAACACTTAAAATGGTCGCACACAAAGGATCGTCGAATGGACTTGGACTCTGGGGAGCTGGGACTATCCCGCATATGTGGACTTGGAAAACCCATGGCATCCTTTACCCACCGACGTGGTGCACGGGGACTCCAAGGAGGTTCACCTGGACATACGCATTATCAAGTTAAATGTTGATCATTAGTCTTCGCTCAATGTAATCCGCTGTCTAAGCATGTGGAGACTTCCATGCAGGATCTTGCTCTATTGGAGTATCACGCATGAATAAAAGTGTATCCATTTATGGTTTATTCTAGAATCTTCCATGTATGAATTTTTACTACAGTACTGGTGAAAGACTTATGATGAACCATTTCTTACATCTCCTCTGCCCGCTTGCAAGTCATCCTGATTTAATCCCTCCGTCTAGGTGTATAAGGGCATGGTTAATATTACTTAATAGTATAGCCAACTGTTGTCTATAAGAAAGTGCCATGTCATCTGTAGCCAACATGTATAACAATAGATACTCACGAACTAATTCTTACTAGTGTGTATGCATGTGCAATGCACGTCTTAACAGTATGGTGTGATTCCACCAAAAAATACTTTGAAAAATGAATTCTGAGCAAAAAATATATATTGTTGATGCACATGAAATAGAGTTTAGAAATTTACTAATTGGTAGTACAAAATGCAACTACTGCCTGCGGTCATCCAAAATTTTTCGAAGAATATAAAAAAAGTAAGTGGTGGAACCCACAAATTGTTTGCTTCAACTTCAGTTTCTCCTCCAGACCATCTCACATCGGCTCACAACCAACTCTTTTTTTACTCATCACAACTTGATAATTGCAGCATAGTAGAGGAGGCATAGGTCTTCTTTTCAGGAAGGTATGACACGGTGCAGCAATGGTTCCAGAACCAAGTAGATTCAGCTGCAGGCACTGTTCACTGCGAATCCCTCCAATATCAGCCATGAGATTTAGGAGATGAGTGGCTAGGATCGATGCTCTAGGTGCAATCCAGGACTCGTATACTATATATTAGTAGTAGTAGTATAGATAGTATAGAAAATATCATTTCTTGCAAAGCACAATAAGTGTTATTTCTTCACAAGTTTTGGATGCAGGTTGAATAGTTGAACGCTTTTGTTTGCAAAAGATACCTTTTTATCTATTTCACCCGGATGTTTTTTAGCTCTAGAGATGAAATAATATCCGAAGAAACCTATCGATACCCGTTACACATGAGATGACCCCCACATCCTTTGTCAAAATAAACAACTCCCCGATCAATGCATTTCACTCTTTGATGCAACGCACGGGCACCTTACTACTATAGATTAGTAAGACCAAAAATTGAACTAACATTATATATAGTACGATAAATGCTGATGCATGTCACCTAAAATTATATCATTCAAAACTATGTTCAAATACGAATCCAACAATATAGTTTCTGTTGACATGCACTAACATTTTGTCAGTTAAATCTTCAGTCAAATTCAATGGGGGACTAATAAACCACGACCGATGTAGTACAAGTGTAGAGGGTGGCGCTACACGGGAGTCTCACCTCTCACCCCACTCGTGGCGCGCAGTAAAGCCGTCATATCACAAAACCGAACCACTCCCAGTAATAAGTGGCCTGGTAAAATAAACGGACAAACCATCACATCCCTCCATCTTTTTGCATTTCATCTCTCTGCATTTACTTTCTCCGGTTCATCTCGCACACTCGATCCCTAGCAACTACTCCTAGGACCAGTTCTTTTGGTGGCTTCCCCAGCTTTTCCCACAAGACTAGTCATAATGGAGAGTAACAATAAGTCCCCTCACTCATTTGTTTGGGCTTCTAAACTACTACTCCGTCCTGGTTTATTCCTCACCATTGTAATTTGTGCTAAATTTTGACCAAAGATTTAACTGGTTTATTCCTCACCACTATAATCCCACTGTCTAGGTGTGTAAGTCATCTTACGAAAACCAAATAATCCCAAAACACTTAGGCGCGGTGCATTAACTTCTACCTCGTTTCTTGTTTCTTGACATATCAACCAATAAGAGATAAAGAGTGTGCATGCTTTTAATGACTTGAGATATCAAACACGACATGCAGTGGTTAGTTCATTGCATGCAATACTATTAATTAGCAAATAAACATTAATGTTTCTCGTTTTCTCCTCCTCCTTGGTCACGGTGCACAGCCTAAGAGCAAGTACAATAGAGACTAGTCAGCAGGCTATAGCATCTTCCACATCAGCAAAATCATAGCTGGAGGAGAGAGAAGTGAGAAGAAAGGACCAAGCGGGCGCTTCGCGATTCGCCGGGCGATAGCACAAGCAACGAGGAAAAGGAGCCTGCATGCAGCCCATGCAAGCGCTACGGCCGGCGTTCAGCTCCCCCCAGCAAATCCTGTCACTTTCCTTTGCCTAGCACAACATGCATGCATTAAATGTATAGCCAACGCTATAACCATTCTACTGTATGAACTTTTTCAAATACAGGCTATAGGTGACATGGCTCTACTATAGAGTGATGACCCACAAGTATAGGGGATCTATCATAGTCCTTTCGATAAGTAAGAGTGTCAAACCCAACGAGGAGTAGAAGGAAATGATAAACGATTTTCAGCAAGGTATTCTCTGCAAGTACTGAAATAAGTGGTAACAGATAGTTTTGTGATAAGATAATTTGTAATGAGCAACAAGTAACAAAAGTAAATAAAGTGCAGCAAGGTGGCCCAATCCTTTTTGTAGCAAAGGACAAGCCTGGACAAACTCTTGTATAAGGAAAAGCGCTCCCGAGGACACATGGGAATATCGTCAAGCTAGTTTTCATCACGTTCATATGATTCACGTTCGGTACTTTGATAAGTTGACATGTGGGTGGACCGGTGCTTGGGTGTTGTTCTTACTTGAACAAACATCCCACTTATGGTTAACCTCTATTGCAAGCATCCGCAACTACAACAAAAGTATTAAGGTAAACCTAACCATAGCATGAAACATATGGATCCAAATCAGCCCCTTACGAAGCAACGCATAAACTAGGATTTAAGCTTCTGTCACTCTAGCAACCCATCATCTACTTATTACTTCCCAATGCCTTCCTTTAGGCCCAAATAATGGTGAAGTGTTATGTAGTCGACGTTCACATAACACCACTAGAGGCTAGACAACATGCATCTCATCAAAATATCGAACGAATACCAAATTCACATGACTACTAATAGCAAGACTTCTCCCTTGTCCTCAGGAACAAACGTAACTACTCACAAAGCATAAACATGTTCATAATCAGAGGGGTATTAATATGCATATAGGATCTGAACATATGATCTTCCACCAATTAAACCAACTAGCATCAACTACAAGGAGTAATTAACACTACTAGCAACCTACTAGCACCAATCCCGGACTTGGAGACAAGAATTGGATACAAGAGATGAACTAGGGTTTTGAGATGAGATGGTGCTGATGAAGATGTTGATGGAGATTTCCCTCTCCCGATGAGAGGAGCGTTGGTGTTGACAATGGCGATGATTTCCCCCTCCGGGACGGAAGTTTCCCCTGCAGAACAGCTCTGCTGGAGCTCTAGATTGGATCCGCCAAGGTTCCGCCTCGTGGCGGCGGAGTTTCGTCCCGAAAGGTTGCTTCTTATTTTTTCTCGATGAAAGACTTCATATAGGAGAAGATGGTCATCGGAGAGACACCAGGGGGCCCACGAGGTAGGGGGCGCGCCCTAGGGGGGGCGCCCCCACCCTCGTGAGCAGGGTGTGGGCCCCCTGGTCTTCATCTTTGGCGAGGATTTTTCATTATTTATTATAAGGTATTCCGTGGAGTTTCAGGACTTTTGGAGTTATGCAGAATAGGTCTCTAATACTTGCTCCTTTTCCAGCCTAGAATTCCAGCTGCCGGCATTCTCCCTCCTTATGTAAACCTTGTAAAATAAGAGAGAATAGCCATAAGTATTGTGACATAATGTGAAATAACAGCCCATAATGCAATAAATATCGATATAAAAGCATGATGCAAAATGGACGTATCATAGAGCCGGCAGCAGGCTTTACTATTAACCTTGCTCTAAGATGACTTACTCACCTAGACAGATGGAGTAGTGCATGTGACATGCACTAACATTTCATTAGTTAAATTTATGATCAAAATTTGACACAAATTACGGAGGTAGTAGTTATGGGATTACTAATCTAGAATCCTAAAACAACTGGCCCCTGATACTCCTACTAGTAGTAGTACGCAAGTTGGAATTCCAATTGCACGGCACAACTTGTTAGGCAAAAAATTCGATACAGGGTCTAGGAAGCGGTTTGGGAATTTGCATGCCTTTCCAACCAGTGAGATACTCCGTACAAAGTACGACAGAGAAATAACCATAGCGAAGGAAGCTAAAAGTAAACAATCAAACAAGCATTTTTGCATTTGTTTTGCATTGAGTCATTTCACAAGCTTGACTAGTGCTGTTTTTCTACTTTTACAAAAACCGCATCGTAATGTTAAAACGTGAATTTGCATGTACGTAAGTAATAGTAGTACTCCCTCCATCTAGGTGTATAAGTCTTCCCTCCTTCTTGGTCACGGTGCACAACCAAAGATGACTTATTGACCTGGACGGAGGGAGTAGCACAGTCTGCAAGCATATATCGAGAGAGCCGTGTAGTGCGATAGTATATAGTAAAGTTTGTGCTATATGCACGTACTTGCAAAATAAGTATGAATACACAAGGTTTCCAAACTTTCCCTCTTACATACTTAATTAAGGACGCTAAAAATTCCTGAATGTTCGGGATTTATCATTTGCCTCCCAAAACTAATGAGATCGCCGTACGAAACAAAAATTATACTCCTCCTAAAAGCCACGGTGCTCGCAGGAACGCTTGCGGCGCGCCATGAGTGCCCTGGTGCGCGGCCGTTTCCCAGCACGCCGACACAACGCCTCTTCCTCAGCCTCGCAACTCGCGAGGTGCTGATTGGCAGCTTGCCGGCGGGCGAGCGTGATCTCACCGGTGTGGTGATCCGGCGCCAACAGGTACTCCTCCTCGCTGGAAGCGTGCACCCGGTCCATGTACCGCCAAGCGTAGATGAGGCACTTGGGCCCGACTGCACTCAGGGCATCGGCACGGGCGTCCTCCGCCACCCTCACGGCCCTCGCACGAGCCTTCTGCCAAAGAGCCAATCGCCTAACTCTCTCGGACGCGAGATAGGCCTCCCATGCAGCTTGTTCCACGGTGCGCTTCTCTTCCTCGGCCTTCTTCCCGGCCTCTATTTTGGCGCGCTCTGCTGGAGGCAAAGCCTCCCACAAGGTGACATCCATTTATTTCTAAAGCTCCTCAAGGTTGGGGGGCTCGGCGGGCGGCACGGTGTTCTCCTCGTAGCGGGGAGCCGATGCGGGCTCCGGCGCGCGTGCTGGCGAGATTGGGAACGCTGACGCGTCGCGGCGAGGAGCGGAACACCAATGCGTCCTCCTCGACTAGTGGCGGTGAGGAACGGAATGGCGACGCGTCGTGTCATGGCGAGGAGCGGAATGCCGACGCGTCCTCCTTGACTAGTGGCGGCGAAGAATGGAACAGCGACACATAGCGGCGTGGAGCGGAACACCGACACGTCCTCCTCAACTAGTGGCGGCGAGGAACGGAACGGCGACGCGTGACTGTCCGCGCGGTGCAGTGAGGGGCTCCTAGGGCTTGGGAGGGGCGATGCCATGGTGGTCGACGTGAGATGGAGGGGGAGGAGATAGCGATGACCGTGAACGTGAGGGGGAGGAGATAGCGATGTCGTGGGAGGCGCAGTATTTATAGCGAGCAATGTCACACCTACGTAAGATATGGACTGAGCTGCACTGACTTAACTGCAGGTCCAGTTGCGTCACTGACATGTGGGCCAGACCCCTGTTGGGCCCATATGTCAGTGACCCAATGCACCTGCAGTTAAGTAATAGCTACGTGGGCATATTTGTTGGAGTAAATTACGGGGGAGCGAAGGGGTGGAAATATTGCTGGTCACAACGGATTGGACGAGCGTGGGGGGAGGAGAGTCATGCATGTAGATTTTTTCACACGGGGTGGAGTGGTGGGACCACCGGAGGGAGAAGGAGAGTTTGGCAGGCATATTGTTTGCACACATGGAGAGAAAAAGATTTGGAGACGAACGGGCTTCCTGCAGGTATGGGGAACGGTGCATAATAAGTCATCTTGGATGCCGGGCTAGGTATAGTTGTTGGAAATATGCCCTAGAGGCAATAATAAATTAGTTATTATTATATTTCCTTGTTCACGATAATCGTTTATTATCCATGCTAGAATTGTATTGATAGGAAATTTAGATACATGTGGGGATACATAGACAACACCATGTCCCTAGTAAGCCTCTAGTTGACTAGCTCGTTGATCAATAGATGGTTACGGTTTCCTGACCATGGACATTGGATGTCGTTGATAACGGGATCACATCATTAGGATAATGATGTGATGGACAAGACCCAATCCTAAGCCTAGCACAAGATCGTGTAGTTCGTATGCAAAAGCTTTTCTAATGTCAAGTATCATTTCCTTAGACCATGAGATTGTGCAACTTCCGGATACCGTAGGAATTCTTTGGGTGTACCAAACGTCACAACGTAACTGGGTGGCTATAAAGGTGCACTGCGGGTATCTCCGAAAGTGTTTGTTGGGTTGGCACGAATCGAGACTGGGATTTGTCACTCCGTGTAACGGATAGGTATCTCTGGGCCCACTCGGTAGGACATCATCATAATGTGCACAATGTGACCAAGGAGTTGATCACGGGATGATGTGTTACGGAACAAGTAAAGAGACTTGCCGGTAACGAGATTGAACAAGGTATTGGGATACCGACGATCGAATCTCGAGCAAGTATCATACCAGTAGACAAAGGGAATTGTATACGGGATTGATTGAATCCTTGACATCGTGGTTCATCCGATGAGATCATCGTGGAACATGTGGGAGTCAACATGGGTATCCAGATCCCATTGTTGGTTATTGACCAGAGAGATGTCTCGGTCATGTCTGCATGATTCCCGAACCCGTAGGGTCTACACACTTAAGGTTCGATAATGCTAGGGTTATAGGGAAAGTATGTATGCGGTTACTGAATGTTGTTCAGAGTACCGAATGACATCCCGGACGTCACGAGGAGTTCCAGAATGGTCCGGAGGTAAAGACAGATATATAGGAAGTGTGGGTTTGGCCACCGGAAGTGTTCCGGGCATCACCGGTAATGTACCGGGACCACCGGAAGGGTTCCGGGGGTCCACCGGGAGGTGCCACCAGCCCCGGAGGCTTGCGTGGGCCAAGAGTGGGAAGGGACCATCCCCTAGGTGGGCTGGCGCGCCTCCCACCAACTCCCAAGGCGCCCTCAAGAGGAGAGGGGCAAACCCTAGGGGCAGATGGGCCCTAAGGCCCACCCTAGGTGCGCCCCCCTCTCTCTCCCCCTTGGCCGCCACCCAGATGGGATCTGGGGGCTGCCGGCACCCCTAGGGAGGGAACCCTAGGTGGGGGAATAGCCCCTCCCCTCCCCCTATATATAGTGGAGGTTTTTTGGCTGCCCAAGACACGAGTCTCTCTCTCCCAAGGCGCAACCCTACCTCTCTCCCTCCTCGTGTCTCGTAGTGCTTGGCGAAGCCCTGCTGGAGTACCGCGCTCCTCCACCACCACCACGCCGTCGTGCTGCTGCTGGACGGAGTCTTCCCCAACCTCTCCCTCTCTCCTTGCTGGATCAAGGCATGGGAGACGTCACCGGGCTGCACGTGTGTTGAACGCGGAGGCGTTGTTGTTCGGCGCTTAGATCGGAATCGACCGTGATCTGAATCGCCACAATTACGACTACCTCATCCGCGTTCTTGCAACGCTTCCTCTTAGCGATCTACAAGGGTATGTAGATGCACTCCCCTTCCCCTTGTTGCTAGATTACTCCATAGATTGATCTTGGTGATGCGTACTAAATATTAAAATTCTACTACGATCCCCAACAATAGTCTCAAGTCATTAAAAACATACACGCCCCACACATGTTCATATTTCAAGGTGCACTAAATTATTGCATGCGATGATTAAGGCTAGCCATAATGGTGGTATCTTAGCTGGTATCATGCACACGGGAATAGCAAACATGCTGATGTGGCAAAGAATTAAAGAAGAGAGGGGGTTAGAGTAACTAGTGTTCATGCATGCATCTCTTTTTCCATTCACATTTTACAAGTAAAATTCGTGGACAAACTTTGACCCAAAGTACGATGGGGACTAGTAAACCAGAATGGAGGTAGTAGTTTTTTTAATCAAAGAAGGGTTTCCCTTTCTGATTTTCATTACTGAAAGCCAGCATCTAAATCTAAACCATAGTATTTGCCCTAGAACTACCATGTTCAACATCTCGCAATATAAACCCATACAACCTCCATCGCAAAAAAAACCATACAACCATATGCCAAGGAGGTACGTAGTACTATGAATTCCATTTTCGCTCCATACCAATCGTTCTAAAAACTACTTACTACTTATAACGTGCCATTGAAAATCGGAACTCTTAACCCCACTAAAGAATGATATTTTAAACATGGCTACTCGATCTGTGGCAACTGGCGAGCCACCGCACTCCAAGTCGTTCACCTGTGGTCCCGACCATCAACTCCTACAGATCAAATTATCACGCAAGTTGACTATTCCTACAAAGGTGCTCCACCACGTACCCAGTACCCGCGAATGCAGCAATCATGCACCTAGGGTTTTAGGGTTTATTTGTTAACGTCGCCTTTACGTAACACTCATGTGTGCGAGACAGCGGGAGGCCGACTGCGTGTGTGTGCCTCTTCTCTTCGTATATGTACTCCACCATTTGTCTGGTGTCCAAAAATTTATAATAACTACTAGCAATGTGCCAATGCGTTGCCACACGATCAAAGTAGATTAATACATATTCACCGATTTGATAGAAAAAAAAGTCTAGTTTTGAAATACGTATATCACTAAAAATATGTTATGTTTCACTCAAAATATATTCCTTTGGCGGTTTTGATGAGATAAGGGAGGAATGTTGTTGGTCTCAAGATTCGAGAAGTGGTATATGTCTAATTTCTACTCTTACTAGCAAGATGCCCGTGCGTTGCATGGAACATCAAGATCTTGTGGGAGAAAGGATGAATGAGGGAAGGCCTTATCTGCAAATGTGGTGAAGAGTGTGGGTAAATTGCCATATTTTCCTTCCTATCCGTAAGATATAAATCGGACGACCTACATTGCAGGATGGCAGGCCCACCATCATCACCAACTCTCTTTTTTATCCCTACTCTTATAAAAAGCATTGGCGGTGATGATCATGTGCCTGCCATCCTGCAATATAGGCCGTCCGATCTATATCTGACGGATAGGAAGGAAACTATGGCAATTTTGCAAAAAGATACCCACACCCCTCTCCACATTTGCAAATAAGGCCTTCCCTCGTTCATCCTTTCCCCCCACAAGATAAACTACTCATACAAATGCATCTTGATGTTCCGTGCAATGCATGGGCATCTTGCTAGTTGTTGCAAAAAGCCCATGTGTGTGTGAGAGAGAGGGAGAGTGGAGGATGACGGAGTGCATGTGTGACAAAGACACAAGGAGTGTGTGTGCGATAGGTATCAGCTTAAAATGAGGCGATAGTGTGTGTGTGCACGATCGAGAGGGCGTGTCTCAAGAAGGGAAGAAAAATCTACATAGATACAAGGAGCGGGAGAGAGACATGTATGCGATGATGGAAGCACGAGTGTGCGGGTGTATAAACCTATCTAGAGGCTAGCTAGTCGATAAATGTTTGTGAGAGAAATACGAGTCAGGGTGCGAAAGCAAGAGTTTTGTGTGTGTGCGAGAGAGAGACGGTAGTCGGGAAGGGGAGTGGAAGCAGGAGTTGTGTGTGTGTGTGTGTCTATGAGAGAAGAGAGAGAGAGGAGACGGTAGTCGGGGTTGTCTGATCGGTAAACAAATGAATAATGTCAGTCTGGGATGGAGACGAAAAGGAGACCGCAACATACAGGAGAGAGAGAGTAATTTTAGTGGTATGAGTCATATGTAGAGACATATAGGGTGTGTGAGAGAATCCCATAGAGAGAAAGACAAAGTGAAAGACGAGTGGAGACTGTGTGTGTGGCAGTGAAAAAGAAAGCTTAGGTACCGAGTGATACCAGAGAACAGTAGAGACGTGAGAGATAATGAAAACCGTGTAATGTATAATGATAGGGAGAGTGTGACAATTCTCAAGGGAGACGTCGAGGGACCATGTTTGCGAGGATAGGAGAAACATGAAGTGAGCGTGCGGGTGAGCTGGAGAAAAGAGAATGATACCTACCTGAAGGAGCATGCATGCGAGAGAGATAGGCGTGAAAGGAGTGAACAAAAAAGGGATTCAAATATTTGAATTCGAGATGATGATACATGTAAGCCATACTCGAACCAAAATTGATCTATCAAACATGCATACTCATATGAATTCACGCACATCTATGTTATTTAATATGTAGATATTACTGATCCATACATTTTAGTAGAACATAATTTGGTTAAAAATTTTCGAATTGAAAATGGATCCCACCCGAAAAAAATAGAATACAAACAGGATTCGAATTGAGTTGGCACGGTAAACGTGCACTCTGGAAAATTTGAACGAAGCGGGGAAAGTCGCAGTAATCGCCCAAAACCAAAATCTGCGAGATGGAAATCACTATTGCCTATCCCTGTCACGCAAAGCCTATCTGCTGGATTTCTATAGGTTTCGATAGGGGTAGGTTTGTAATTTCACCCAAACGTGATGTAACCGCCTCTCACCCGGATTCATACACGGTGGGCGCCAAACCACAGTGTGTCCTCGGCCGAAATCGATTCCCTCCCCGATTCATATTCATACACAGTGGGCACCAAAAACAAACTCTCGTCGGCAAATATTCGGTGTATGCGAGATTACCGCCCTATCCCCAACCAAGTAATGTTGTTGTGATGTAGTAGAAATTTGAAACTGGGGCTAAGTTTGTAAATTTCCTCGCATTTGAGACAAGCGCGCCCTGAATACATGGTTTCCCCCTTCCTCTCTACCTCCCTTTTCCCCATTCGTACTCTGTGGGCGCCAAAACAATGGAATATGGCTCCGTGGTGACCTCAACCATCTAGGGTGCTCAAACACCCAAGAGTAACAAGATCCACTAGGGATTAGTGGGGGAATCAAATTTCTCTTGGTGGAAGTGAGTGTAGATCGAGGCCATCTCAACCAATCCCAAGCAAATCAACAAGTTTGATTGGATAGGGAGAGAGATCGGGCGAAAATGGAGCTTGGAGCAACAATGGAGCTTTTGGGGGAAAGAGGTAAGTCAACTTTGGAGAAGACCCCCTTTTATAGAGGGGGGAACAATCCAACCGTTACCCCCCAAAACAGCCCCGTAGAGGGCGGTACTACCGCAGGGGGCAGCGGTACTACCGCTGGGACCAGCAGTACTACCGCTCCCCCTCGGGGTACTGCCGCGGCGTCTGGGAGGGCCAGAGAATGAACAGGAGTCACGCCCAGTGCGGTACTACCGTGGTGGTAGGGCAGTACTACTGCTCTCAAGTGGCACTACCGCATCTACTGCCGCTGCTTCGTGCCGCATAGTCCGACACGAGAGGCGACTCCCTCGAGTCGACGCGGTAGTAGCTCGGTACCGCAACGGTACTGTGGCTGAGGACCCACAGGCAGTACTACCGCTGGGCACCGCGGTACTACCACTGGGACCAAAGCATGCTCATTTTAACAGGGAATGAAACCTCCAACGAAGCGGGAAGGCTCAGAGGGTGTGAAACGGAAGTGTACGTGATGATTCCACCCTAGCCATACCAAAGCGGACCCCCTCTTGATAGTACGGTGACTCCTACGAGACAAGTCCACCAAAACAGAAATGAAAGAGCTACACCATCTTGGAGGGAAGCAATCGTCTCGTGCCAAAGGATGAGTCTCTAAAATGCTCAAAGCACACGATTAGACCGCAAACGCATTGTCATCAATCACCAAAACACCTTAGGGATAAATAAGCCCTTAAAATCTCCCCCTTTTTGGTGGATTGTTGACAATACTGGATTTGCACAAAGGGGAAAAAGAATAGGACATAAGCAAACCCCCATCTCTAAAATATAGACGGGCTCCCCTGTGCTATCTAGAAAAGTGCTTTGGACTGCACGACACACATACTAGGATCAACACTCCCCCTATATTTTATAGACAAGCATATCTTGCAACAATAAGGCTAACACTAAGCAAGACCGTAAATATGAGCATAACATAAATAGCACTAGATAACATAAGCTCAATAAGAAGCGATAGAGGGCATATGTCTTACACCATATGATAGAAAGGTCTCATGAGCACAAACCAAAGCAAGCAAGGTTTAACATGAGAAAAGAGTTTGCGAGAAAGACAGGCAAGGCCACCCAAACACACGGCAAGGCCACACAAACACACGCTCGCAACTCAACAACGACAAATACCTAAGCTCTCTCCTCCTTTGGCATCGAGACACCAAAAAATGCAAAGAGCACTGCTACGGCTCCATGTGAGAGTAAACTGAGGGGCTCTATCATCACATCCCGTGGAGATCGTCTGCACTGCCATCCCCAGTCGGAAACTGCTCGGTGTCTGAATCGGTCCACGAGCAGTGCTGCTGAATCCACTCCTCCTCATCAGTGATCTTGCCCTCAAAACCGCTGGCAACGGTCGCACCCAACTGACGTATGAGCTCCTTGTGACGGCTCCTGGCCTGCTTCTCAGCCACATGAGTCATGTACTGACCGTGAGACTCCATGCAGAAGAGTTTCTTCATCTTGCGCTTGAGCTTCTTTGCCCAAGAGGGCTCTGCTCTAGATGGCTCATAGTCATCTTCATCATCCGCATCAGCCTCGGTCTCCATGTCAGCAGCTCCAGATGGAATGCCAGAACTCATAGCAGTGGTGCCTCAGTTCTCCTTCTTCCTCAGGCGCTTGATCTCATGAGAAACTAGATCCCCAGTCTCCAGCACCACCCTAGGATACACACACTGCCAGGCCTTCTCAATGAGCAACATGATAAATGGTCCATAGATAGGGCACTTGTGCTCAGAGATGGCAGAAACTAACTCAGACCACATGACATGAGAGATATCCAAAGAGTCTCAAGTGTTTGCTTCCTTCTCATGTTGACAGAATAGAAGCATGTCCACGAGAAATGAGTGTACCATATCCAAGTTGCCAATGCGAGGGAAGAGGGTCTCCCTGAAGATGCGATGTAGAATATCCAGAAATGCTAGTAGCTCATAGGTCTCCTTCGGAGTCATTGGGTTGATCTTCAAGGTACGGTATGGCCAGAGAGATTGCTTGTGAGTGGAAGTTGCATTGCGGCGAGGACGAAAGCCAACTGGGTTCGCTGGACCTTGAGCCTCAATATCAAGAAGCTCCATGAAGGCCTTCCACTTGACAGTAAGCAGCCTGCCATTTATCATCCAAGTCAGAGTTCTGTCCTCATCTGTCCCAAGATGGACGGTGGCATAAAACTGAGCCACCAAATCTGCATCAAAATCCTTGTTGAATTGCATGATCCTGAGGATGTTCAACTGAGAGCACATCTGAAGAGCCTCCCAAAAGTAGTCAGGATCCTTCTCCATAAAGGCAATGTCAATGGAGCGAACATCAACAAACAAATTCTTCTTGGCTTTGATCACATCAAAGTAGATGGCATACTGAAAACAGTTCCAGAACGGGCAACTGACCAAAGCAGGTTCTTGCGGGTCCTCATAGGGGTTGTGCCGACGCTTCTCCTACAATTCCTTGGCAGACATCTCTGTCACAGACTTGGCCCTTGGCTTGGGCTTGGACACACTCGTCTTCTTCATTTGAGGCGGAACACTTGATGGAACACTTGATGATGCCGCCGTTGTCTCAGAGGTGCGGTAGCACTTGGACGTTGCATGACCGGGGTTGACACGGCGGGCATGCTGCTCAGGATGATCATCACCTAGAACCAAACACACAAGCAGAAGAAACAACACGAAAGAAAGAGCATAAGCCTCCAAACAAGACAACAGGGATCAACAAGTGGTAGGAAATAATGGAATTGGGCATCCAGCAGTAGTACCGCGACCCAACCGCGGCGGTACCGCTCAAGCGGCAGTACCGCGCAAGATGGGCGGTAGTACCGCTCGAGACGGGGAACGGTGGTTCCCTACTGCCGTGGTCAGATCCGGCACTACCGGGGATGCCTAATTCAAAAATAAACCTACCAAACATCAATCCAACAGGTCTAGATGCCATCTCCATCCTACTCAAGCCTCGACTTAGCCAAAAATCGAGAAGAGCAATGCCTATTGCCCCTAACAACTAGATGTGAGATCTAGGCAAAAAGAGAATAGAAACGGGGGCAATACCGGCATCCATGGCAAGAGGACGCAGTGGGGATCGACTCCACCAGAGGAACTGGAGAGGAACGGCATGAAGACGGCGGCCGGTCGAAACCCTCCTGCGGCGAGACGTCGCTGGAGCGACGAAGAAGACGAGCGAGTGGGGCGAATGGGTATGGGGGAGAAAAGGAACTCCCTCGGCCCCAACATAACCCCCATCGCCCGCCTCGTAGAGGTAGTACCGCTAGGGTGGGCGGTAGTACCGCTTGTCGATCATCAGCGGTAGTACCACGCACCCAACGGTAGTACCGCTTAGCCGCAAAAATTCTGACTAAAAAGGCTTAGCCCAAGAGAAGAAACCGACTAGAGAACGAGAGCAAACACTCATGCGAAACCAACACAAAAGGAAGGAAAAAACCAAAAAGGCAAGAAGAGGGAACCAAGACGCAGTAACAAGAACACTAGCGAGAGGACAAGAAACACACACCTCTTCAAGAGAGGGCGGTGGCCGAGGCCACCTATGCTTGAGTCAAGAGGTATGGCGCCATGAAGATTTTAACCTTGGGCCCATGACCAAAGCTCATCTTTGAAGCACAAGTGCAATAAAAAATGGCGAATGTGAAAAACTTGATCAGTTTATGCATAATGGTGGGAGGGAGAGTTCATTTAGAGAACAACACTCCCCTATGTCCATGCCTACACCTAAACAAGAAAACAAGTTGAGTATGGTGGGGTGTGCAAGGGTTCAAGCAACATTGCTCGAATCAATGATATTTAGCTCATGCCTTAACTCACGAAATCTTGCTTCATCCAAAGGCTTTGTGAAAATATCTGCAAGGTTATCCTTGACATAGTTGAGCTCGATCTCCCCTTGCCTAATGTGATCCCGGATGAAGTGATACCGAATCTCAATATGCTTCGTCTTGAAGTGTTGGACCGGGTTGAGAGAAATCTTGATGGCACTTTCATTGTCACACCAAAGAGGCACTTTGTCACAAATGACACCGTAATCCTTTAAAGTTTGCCTCATCCAAAGAAGTTGTGCACAACAACTACCGGCCGCCACATACTCCGCTTTGGTGGACGAGAGATACACACAACTTTGCTTCTTGGAAGACCAACTCACCAAAGAGCAACAAAGAAATTGGCACCCTCCGGAAGTGGACTTCCTATCCACTTTGTCTCCTGCCCAATCGGAGTCCAAAAATCCTACAAGCTTGAAGTTTGCTCCTCTTGGGTACCATAAGCCAAAGTTTGGGGTATGAGCCAAATATCGAAAGATTCACTTGAACGCCACAAAGTGACTTTCCTTAGGTGCAGCTCGAAACCGTGCACAAATTCCCACACTCAACATGATATCTGGTCTAGATGCACAAAGGTAAAGCAAGGAGCCAATCATGGAGCGATATACCTTTTGATCCACCGCTTTACCATTGGGATCTATGTCAAGTTGGCATTTGACGGGCATAGGAGTGGATGCCAGCTTGACATCACTTAGCTTGAATCTCTTGAGCATGTCTTGAGTATATTTGGCTTGGTTGATGAAGGTTCCTTCTCTCCGTTGCTTGACTTCGAACCCGAGAAAGAACTTCAACTCTCCCATCATGGACACCTTGAACTTGGAGGTCATGAGCGCGACAAATTCCTCATTGAAAGCTTTCTTAGGGGAACCAAAGATAATATCATCAACATATAGTTGGCACACAAACAACTCCCCTTTGACCTTCTTAGTAAAAAGAGTGGGGTCAATTTTCCCAATTTCAAAACCACGATCTTGCAACAACTCGGTAAGGTGGTCATACCACGCACGTGGGGCTTGCCTAAGGCCACACAATGCCTTATCGAGTTGATACACATGATCGGGAAAGTAGGGATCCTCGAACCTGGGGGGTTGCTTGACATATACCAACTCATTAATAGGACCATTAAGAAAAGCACTCTTCACATTCATTTGTTGTAACTTAAAGTTATGATGAGAAGCATATGCAATCAACATGCGAATGGATTCAAGGCGAGCAACAGGAGCAAAGGTTTCACCGTAGTCGATACCCTCGACCTGGGAGTAGCCTTGTGCTACAAAACGAGCCTTGTTGTGAATGATAATCCCATGAGCATCTTGCTTGTTCTTGAATATCCACTTGGTTCCAATGACATTATGGTTCCCCATTGGCCTTGGCACCAATCTCCATACCTTGTTATGCTCGAAGTTGTTGAGTTCTTCATGCATGGCATTGAGCCAATCCGGATCTTCAAGCGCCTCATAGACCTTTTGGGGTTTAACACAAGAGACAAACGCATGATGTTCACAATAGTTTGCTAGTTGTCTACGAGTGCTTACCCCCTTTCTTAAGCTTCCAAGCACATTTGTCATGAGATGGTCTTTGGTGGACAGCTTGGATGCGATCTTGGCGGCACGACGCTCTAATTCCTCCTCTGGAGAGAGCTGAGGAGTGTTAACTTGGTCATCTTGAGCATCGTCTTGAGCTTGTTCATGATCTTGAGCTTGCTCTTGATCTTGAACATGCTCGGTGGTGAGAACTTGACCTTGGGCATCACTTGATGTTTCAACACCATCTTGAGATTGACCTTGCCCTTGATCTTGTTCTTGAGGTTGAGGGCCTTCACTTTGTTCTTCGGAAGCGTGTGGGCCTTGGGTTGGTGATGGCTCCACTTGAGTGGAGCATTGTCCTTCACCTTCAGCCACAAGGGGTTTCTCAATGGGTAGGATAAAACCAACACCCATTCTTCTTATGGCTTGAGGAGGAATTTCATCACCTACATCACAAGTGCCACTTTGCTCCACTTGGGAGCCGTTATTCTCATCAAACTCCATGTTACACGTCTCCTCAATAAGCCCCATGGACTTATTGAGGACACGGTAAGCATGAGAGTTTGTAGCATAACCAACAAATATGCCCTCATAAGCTCTAGCCTCAAATTTAGACAAATGAACACCTTTCTTCAAAATGAAACACTTACACCCGAACACCCGGAAGTACTTGAGGTTGGGCTTGTTACCGGTGAGTATCTCATATGGAGTCTTGTTCAAGCCTTTGCAGAGATAGAGACGATTTGATGCATGGCAGCGGTGTTGATGGCTTTGGCCCAAAAGTTGTATGGAGACTTGAACTCCGCCATCATGGTCCTTGCTGCATCCATCAATGTCTGGTTCTTCCTCTCCGCTACACCATTTTGTTGAGGGGTGTATGGTGCGGAATATTGATGCTTGATCCCCTCATCACTAATAAACTCATCCAAGGTGTAGTTCTTGAACTCGGTGCCGTTGTCACTTCTTATAGTCAAGATCTTTGCATTGTGTTGACGTTGGTCTTCATTTACAAAGTCAATGACGGTTTGTTGGGTCTCGCTCTTTCTCTTGAAGAAATATACCCAAGTGTATCTTGAATAATCATCCACAATCACCAAGCAATACTTTCTACCCCCAAGACTATCAAAGGATGGAGGCCCAAATAGATCCAAATGAAGGAGGGTGAGCCTTCTCATGTAGACGATAGTCATGGGAGGGTGAGCCTTCTCATGTAGCTTTCCTTCGATGCAAGCACTGAAAGCACGATCTTTAGCAAAACTAACATTTGTTAGTCCACGGACATGGTCCCCCATGATAATACTTTGCAAAGATCTCATATTGACATGGGCTAAACGGCGATGCCAAAGCCATCCCACATCAACTTTAGCCATTAGGCATGTCGCGGTCTTAGTGAGTCGCTCCGAAAAGTTAATCACATAGAGACCGTTCTCGACATGCCCAACAAAGGCTACTTTAAGAGTCTTGCTCCACAAGAGGGCCACGGTATCAATATCAAAGAAAGTGGCAAATCCCATGAGTGTAAGTTGACGAACGGAAAGTAAATTGTATGCAAGGGACTCAACAAGCATGACCTTCTCGATCGTGAGATCATGAGAAATGACCTTCTCGGTCGTGAGATCATGAGAAATGACAACCTTGCCAAGCCCCAATACCTTGGAGGATGAGGCATCACCCCACTCGACATTGGTGGGCATGGATGGAATCTTTTGCACGTCCACCACCAAGTGCTTGCTTCCAGTCATATGATTAGTAGCTCCACTATCGAGCAACCATGATCCCCCACCGGAAGCAAACACCTACAAGAGACCAATGCTTGGTTTTAGGTACCCATTTAGTAATGGGTCCTTTGATGTTAGTAACGAGGGTCTTAGGAACCCAAATAGACCATTCAATGTACTCATAAGGAGAGCCAACAAATTTGGCATAAACATGTCCATCACTAGCACGTCACAACACATAAGAAGGGTTAAAGTTGCTGGCTTGGTTGGGAAGGAAAGTGTTTCCCTTCTTGGCATCACCACCCTTCTCGGTGTTCTTCTTCCTCTCCTTAGTAGCACCCTCTCCCTCCTTCACAAAGGTTTGCTTGAGAGGGGGAGGTCGTTTGGCCTTGTCATTCTTCTTCTTGTTCTTGGACTTGGGCACGTACCCAATCCCTTCTTTGGCCACAACTTCCTTTTGGTTGCTCAAAAGGTCGTTGAGGTTCTTCTCGCCTTGTATGCAAGACACAAGACCTTTCTCAAGTTGCTCTTTCAACATAGCATTCTCCTCAACCAGATGCACATGCTCACAACATGAGTTAGTAGCACTTGCATTATCAATTAACATCATATGAGGAAAAGTGGCTTTGTCCTTGTTTGCTTTACTTGAAGTTGATCATGAGCACCCTTCAAGACCTTGTGAGCCTTTTCAAGTAAGTCAAACTCCTCTTTGAATCTAGCAAGATCAACCCCAAGCTTGGCCTTCTCGGAGTTTAGCACACGAGAAACAACAATAGCATGATCAAGATCTTTCTTTAACTTAGCGTGATCGTCGTTGTGTGACTCCTCAAGAGCCAAGCGAAGACCATGCTCTTTCTCAAGAGCATTGGAAAGGTCCTAAATCTCATCGGCATAGTCACGACTATGCCCTTCCATCTTAGAGATGGTATCTTCGTGAGTTTCGATCAAGTCATTGGCTTCACCAAGTTGTTCCAAGAGAGCAACGAAGTGCTTACCTTTGAGTTTGCCCATAAAGGACTCAAACTCATTATCCTCCACATTAGGTCCATCATGTTCAACAATGCAATCCGTCAAAGAAGGATTATTAATGATGGTAGTTTTGATGTTGGGAGTTACCTTGTTGGTGGCTTTAGCCATGCGGCACTTGGCGGCGAGGCTCTCATTGGGTGAGTCGAAGAGTGACACTCGTGGAGTTGTCGCAATGGCAACGGAGGCCATGGCAACCAACTCATCCTCCTCCTCACCATCATCCTCATTGTATTCTTCTTATACCACCAATGCTTTGGGAGGAGTCTTCTTGGTGAAGTTTCTCTTGTTTGGGAAAGACTTAGCTTTGTCCTTTCGGATGAGCTTGCCACCATTGTCTTCCCTCTTCTCATACGGGCACTCCGCAACAAAATGGCTCACATTGCCACAATTATAGCAAGTCCTCACACATTGTTTGCCCTTTGTGCCACTTGAGTTGTTCTTGTTGAAGTTGGGCCTTGAGTTTTTCTTGCTCCAAAATTTCCTTGAAGCAAGAGCCATGTGTTCATGATAGGCATACTTTGTATCTTCGGGGTTGCTCTCCTCTTCTATTCTTTGTCCTCTTCTTCCACACCAACCTGGGCCTTTAATGCAAGGTTGGGCTTCTATGCTCTTTGAGAACATAGCACCGCATTGTCGGCGGTCTTGTCCAAGATGCTCATGGCCACAAACTCATCCAACACTTCACTTGAGGACAAAGTGTGGAAGTACGGCCTTTGACGAATGATGGAGGACATGGCCTTGTGGTAAGGCATCATTGCCTTGAGGAATTTGCACTTGATCCAATTTTCATCCGTGTCCTTGCTCCCATGATCTCGGAGTGAGACCACGAGTTTGGTTACTCTTCGATAAAGCTCACGAGGTTCTTCATCTTCTTTCATCGCAAACTCATTGGCTTCATCTTGCACTACTTCATTGTTGGAGCGTTGAATGCTTGCGCTTCCCTGGTAGAGGGAGACAAGACAAAGCCATGCATCTTTGGCCAAGGCGAAGGGCCGAAGATGAGGTAGATCTTCGGGTGGAATTTCATCTTGGATGATGAAGAGAGCATTATCGTTGAATTGATTATCCGCGGCTTCTCTAGGGGTGAAGTTGCTTGGGTCATGTAGATAGAAACCTTCTTAAATGATTCTCCAAAGATTAGTATTCACATGATTTAAATGACGCTTAAAGCGATAAACCCAAGAATTAAAGTCCTCATTGTTCACAATCTTAGGGGGAGGACCGGCATGATTCAAATGAGTAGAGGGAATCGGTCCACCATAAACAAGTGGAGGTTCCACATGGGAAAAGATGCCGATGCCATTCTTACCACTAGAAGAAGGAGCTTTTTTACTATTAGCACCCCCCTTGTCGGAGTTAGCATCCGTCACCTTGATAGTGGGATCACCCACTTTCAACGGTGCGGTGAATAGTTAAAGTCCTTCCATGAATTTATTAAACATGCATTCAACCTCGGTTGTCATGGAGGTTTTCAATGTCTCCAAGGCCACATTGAATTCCTCATGAGAGATTGAGGTTCCCCCATTGGCCGTAGACGAGATTGGATTCACACCGGAGTGCTCCTCCGCACCGTCTATGGTGTCAACCATACTCTTTGGATGGTAAAGTCCTTAGTAAAGAGACGAGGCTCTGATACCAATTGAAAGGATCGATATAGTTGACTAGAGGGGGGTGAATAGGCAACTAACAATTTTTAGCTTTTCTTTACCAAATTAAACTTTGCATCAAAGTAGGTTGTCTAGATGTGCAACTAGGTGAGCAACCTATATGATGCAACAACTACAAGCACACAAGCACGCAAGGGAAATTATACAAGTAAGCTTGCACAAGTAAAGGTATGAGATAACCAAGAGTGGAGCCGGTGAAGACGAGGATGTGTTACCGAAGTTCCTTCCCTTTGAGGAGAAGTATGTCTCCGTTAGAGCAGTGTGGAGGCACAATGCTCCCCAAGAAGCCACTAGGGCCACCGTATTTTCCTCACGCCCTCACACAATGCGAGATGCCGTGATTCCACTATTGGTGCCCTTGGAGGCGGCGATCGGACCTTTACAAACAAGGTTGGGGCAATCTCCACAACTTAATCAGAGGCTCCCAACAACACCAGGAAGCTTCACCATAATGGAATATGGCTCCGTGGTGACCTCAACCATCTAGGGTGCTCAAACACCCAAGAGTAACAAGATCCGCTAGGGATTAGTGGGGGAATCAAAATTTTCTTGGTGGAAGTGTAGATCGAGGCCTTCTCAACCAATTCTGAGCAAATCAACAAGTTTGATTGGCTAGGGAGAGAGATCGGGTGAAAATGGAGCTTGGAGCAACAATGGAGCTTTTGGGGGAAAGAGGTAAGTCAACTTTGGAGAAGAAGACCCCTTTTATAGAGGGGGGAACAATCCGACTGTTACCCCCCAAAACAGCCACGCAGAGGGCGGTACTACGGCAGGGGCAGCGGTACTGCCGCTCCCCCTCATGGTACTGTCGCGCCGTCTGGGAGGGCTAGAGAATGAACAGGAGTCAGACCCAGTGCGGTACTGCCACGGTGGTAGGGCGGTACTACCGCTCTCGGGCGGCACTACCGCATCTACTGCCGCTATTGAGTGCCGCACAGTCCGACACGAGAGGCGACCCCCTCGAGTTGACGTGGTAGTAGCCCGGTACCGCAGCAGTACTACGGCTAAGGAACCGCGGGCGGTACTACCGCTGGGACCAAAGCATGCTCATTTTAACAGGGAATGAAACCTCCAACGAAGCGGGAAGGCTCAGAGGGTGTGAAATTGAAGTGTACGTGATGATTCCACCCTAGCCATACCAAAGCGAAACCCCTCTTGATAGTACGGTGACTCCTACGATACATGTCCACCAAAACAAAAACGAAAGAGCTACACCGTCTTGATTAAAACTTCGGAGGGAAGGAATCGTCTCGTGCCAAATGATGAGTCTCTGAAATGCTCAAAGCACGCGATTAGACCGCAAACGCATTGTCATCGATCACCAAAACACCTTAGGGATAAATAAGCCCTTACACCTATGCATAGGAAGTGGGTTAGACTTAAATGTGCTAGTCATATTCTTCATGATGCTCTCTTTATGTTTCAGTTCTTATCTTTTATGTGAGCATCATTAAAATCATCATGCCTAGCTAAAAAGACATTAAAGAAAAGCGCCTGTTGGGAGACAACCCAACATTTACCCTTACTATTTTTGTGTGTTCACATGATTAAGCTACTGTAGTAATCATGCTTTATAGCTTTTGTTTCAATAAAGTGCCAAGTAAGACCTTTGGGATGATCTATGGTGATAGTTGATTTGATCCTGCTGAAAAACAAAAACTTTTATGTCCAGGAGATTAGTTTTAATTTTTAACAGAAGCGCGATAAAATACTGATTGTTTTTGTAGAGGATTAATAAATAAATTTCCTAGGACTTACTAATTTCTAAGGTTTTTTAGAGTTACATAAGTGTTCGAAATCTCCAGATTGCTACAGACTGTTCTATTTTTGACAGATTCTGTTTTCTATGTGTTGTTTGCTTATTTTCATGAATCTATGAGTAGTATAGGAGGGTATGAACCATGGAGAAGTTGGAATAAAGTAGATATTACACCAATATAAATAAAGAATCAGTTCACAACAGTACCAAAGATGGTGATTTATTTTCTTATACTAACGGAGCTTACGAGTTTTTTGTTTAGTTTTGTGTTGTGAAGTTTTCAAGTTTTGGGTAAAGATTTGATGGACTACGAAATAAGGAGTGTCAAGAGCCTAAGCTTGGGGATGCCCAAGGCACCCCAAGGTAATATTCAAGGACAACCAAGAGCCTAAGCTCGGGGATGCCCCGGAAGGCATCCCCTCTTTTGTCTTCGTTCATCGGTAACTTTACTTGGAGCTATATTTTTATTCACCACATGATATGTGTTTTGCTTGGAGCTTCATTTTATTTTATTAGGATTTTCTTGATTTTATTTATAGTAATATTTTGCATCTTTTATTTCAATAAAAAGGTCAAGTATAGCCTTTACCATGCTTATTTTTCAAGTCCATATGTTGCTGTTTTAAAAACAGAAAGTTTGTTGTTATATTTTGAACATTTGTGAATAGTAAGAACATGATAAAATCTTGAAAATTTTACACAATGAGTAACAAAAAATTATCAAAAGTTTGGTAATTTTTCATAATTTTTGGAGTTAGGTAAGTATGATTCCTCTTGGATTCTTTACAGACTGTTCTATATAGACAGATTGTTGTTATGATTGCATTGTTTGCATATGTTTGCTTGTTTAATGATTCTATTTGAGGATAGGAGTGTTAAATATGCAGAGGAAATTAGTAGGCAATGTTAAATTATAATTTTAGTGATTTTCTACAGTAGAGAATGATAAGGTTTTGCGTTGATTTATACGAACTTATCTCGCGAGTTCTTGTCGAGTTTTGTGTGCATGAAGTTTTTAAGATTTCAGGAAACTATGATATGAGAGGAATTAAGGAGACACAAAAGCTCAAGCTTGGGGAAGCCCAAGGCATCGCTAATTAATATTTAAAGAAGTCTCAAGCATCTAAGCTTGGGGATGCCCCGGTTGGCATCCCATCTTTCTTCTTCAACAACTATCGGTCAGTTTTGGTTGAGCCTAAGTTTTTGCTTCTTCACATGATATGTGCTATCCTTGCAATGTCATTTTATTTTGTTTTGCTTGATGTTTGAATAAGGTACTTAAGATCTAATTTTATTTATGAGAAGGAGTCTTCATATAGTTAAATAATTATTCGACAACTCATTGATCTTCACTTATATCTTTCAGAGTAGTTTGTCGTTTGCTCTAGTGCTTCACTTATATCTTTTAGAGCACGGCGGTGGTTTTATTTTGAAGAAATTGATGAACTCTCATGTTTCACTTATATTATTTTGAGAGTCTTAAACAGCATGGTAATTTGCTTAGGTTATGAATTTAGTCCTAATATGATAGGCATCCAAGAGGGATATAATAAAAACTTTCATATAAAGTGCATTGAATACTATGAGAAGTTTGATTCTTTATGATTGTTTTGAGATATGAAGATGGTGATATTAGAGTCATGCTAGTGGAGTAATTGTGAATTTGAGAAATACTTGTGTTGAGGTTTGCAAGTCCCGTAGCATGCACGTATGGTGAACCGTTATGTAACGAAGTTGGAGCATGAGATATTTTTTGATTGTCTTCCTTATGAGTGGCGGTCGGGGACAAGCGATGGTCTTTTCCTACCAATCTATACCCCTAGGAGCATGCGCATAGTAATTTGTTTCGATAGCTAATCGACTTTTGCAATAAGTATGTGAGTTCTTTATGACTAATGTTGATTCCATGGATTATACGCACTCTCATCCTTCCACCATTGCTGGCCTCTCTAGTACCGTGCAACTTTCGCCGGTAGCATAAACCCACCATATACCTTCCTCAAAACAGCCACAATACCTACCTATTATGGCATTTCCATAGCCATTCCGAGATATATTTCCATGCAACTTTCCACTGTTTCGTTTATTATGACACGCTTTATCATTATCATATTGCTTTGCATGATCATGTAGTTGATATTGTATTTGTGGCAAAGCCACCGATCATAATTCTTTCATACATGTTACTCTTGATTCATTGCACATTCCGGTACACCGCCGGAGGCATTCATATAGAGTCATATTTTGTTCTAAGTATCGAGCTGTAATTCTTGAGTTGTAAGTAAATAAAAGTGTGATGATCTTCATTATTAGAGCATTGTCCCATGTGAGGAAAAAAAGAGAAAGGCCAAAAAATAAAAAGAAGAGAAAAGGAGAAAAGGGACAATGCTACTATCCTTTTTCCACACTTGTGCTTCAAAGTAGCACCATGATCTTCATGATAGAGAGTCTCTTATTTTGTCACTTTCATATACTAGTGGGAATTTTTGTTACAGAACTTGGCTTGTATATTCCAATAACGGGCTTCCTCAAAATGCCCTAGGTCTTCGTGAGCAAGCAAGTTGGATGCACACCCACTTAGTTTCTTTGGTTGAGCTTTCATACATTTATAGCTCTAGTGCATCCGTTACATGGCAAATCCCTACTCACTCACATTGATATCTATTGATGGGCATCTCCATAGACCATTAATACGCCTAGTTGATGTGAGACCATCTTCCTCCTTTTTGTCTTCTCCACAACCACCATTCTGTTCCACCTATAGTGCTATGTACATGGCTCACGCTCATGTATTGCATGAAAGTTGAAAAAGTTTGAGAATACTAAAGTATGAAACAATTGGTTGGCTTGTCATCGGGGTTGTGCATGATCTGAATATTTTGTGTGACGAAGATGGAGCATATCCAAACTATATGATTTTGTTGGGATGAACTTTCTTTGGCCATGTTATTTTGAGAAGACATGATTACTTTGTTAGTATGCTTGAAGTATTATTATTTTTATGTCAATATTAAACTTTTGTCTTGAATCTTTTGGATCTGAACATTCAAGCCATAATAAAGAAAATTACATTGATAATTATGTTAGGTAGCATTCCACATCAAAAAATCATTTTTTTATCATTTACCTACTCGAGGACGAGCAGGAATTAAGCTTGGGGATGCTTGATACGTCTCCAACGTATCTATAATTTTTTATTGTTCCATGCTATTATATTATCTATTTTGTATGTTTTATATGCTATTTTATATGATTTTTGGGACTAACCTATTAACCTAGAGCCCAGTGCCAGTTTTTGTTTTTTCCTTATTTTTGAGTTTTACAGAAAAGGAATACCAAACGGAGCCCAATTGACGTGGCAATTTTTGATGATTTTTTATGGACCAAAAGAAGCCCCCGGAGTAAAATAGTTGGGCTAGACGAGTGCCGTGAAGGAAATATGCCCTAGAGGCAATAATAAAGTTGTTATATATATTTACTTATATCATGATAAATGTTTATTATTCATGCTAGAATTGTATTAACCAGAAACTTAGTACATGTGTGAATACATAGACAAACAGAGTGTCCCTAGCATGCCTCTACTTGACTAGCTCGTTAATCAAAGATGGTTAAGTTTCCTAGCCATGGACATGTGTTGTCATTTGATGAACGGGATCACATCATTATAGAAATATGTGATGGACTAGACCCATCCATTAACTTAGCACTATGATCGTTTAGTTTATTGCTATTGCTTTCTTCATGACTTATACATGTTCCTATGACTATGAGATTGTGCAACTCCCGAATACCGGAGGAACACTTAGTGTGCTATCAAACGTCACAACGTTACTGGGTGATTATAAAGATGCTCTACAGGTGTCTCCGATGGTGTTTGTTGAGTTGGCATAGATCGAGATTAGGATTTGTCACTCCAATTGTCGGAGAGGTATCTCTGGGCCCTCTCGGTAATGCACATAACTGTAAGCCTTGCAAGCAATGTGACTAATGAGTTAGTTACGGGATGTTGCATTACATAACGAGTAAAGATACTTGCCGGTAGCGAGATTGAACTAGGTATGATGATATCGACGATCGAATCTCGGGCAAGTAACATACTGATGACAAAGGGAACAATGTATGTTGTTATGCAGTTTGACCGATAAAGATCTTTGTAGAATATGTAGGAACCAAAATGAGAATACAGGTTCCGCTATTGGTTATTGACCGAAGATGAGTCTCGGTCATGTCTACATAGTTCTCAAACCCATAGGGTTCGCACGCTTAACGTTCAATGATGATCGATATTATGAGTTTATGTGTTTTGATGTACCAAAGGTAGTTCGGAGTCCCGGATGTGATCACGGACATGACGAGGAGTCTCGAAATGGTCGAGACATGAAGATTGATATATTGGAAGGTTATGTTTAGACATCGAAATGGTTTTGGATGAGTTCAGACATATACCGGAGTACCGGGAGGCTACCAGAACCCCCCGGGGGCTTAATAGGCCTACATGGGCTTTAGTGGAAGAGAGAGGAGGCGGCCAAGAGGTGGTGGTGCGCGCCCCAAGCCCAATCTGAATTGGGAGGGGGTCCGCCCCCCTTTCCTTCTTCTTCTCTTCCCCTTTTTTTCGCCTCCTACCAGGACTAGGAAAGGGGGAATCCTACTCCTAGTAGGACTAGGAATCCCCCCTTGGGGGCGCACCATGAGGGTCGGCCAGCCCCCTCCTCCCCTCCTTTATATACGGGGGAGGGGGGCACCCCATAGACACACAAGTTGACAATTGTTTTAGCCATATGCGGTGCGCCCCTCCACAGATACACACCTCGGTCATATCGTCGTAGTGCTTAGGCAAAGCCCTGCGCTGGTAACTTCATCATCACTGTCAACATGCCATCGTGCTGATGAAACTCTCCCTCGGCCTCAACTGGATCAAGAGTACGAGGGATGTCACCGAGCTGAATGTGCGCAGATCGTGGAGGTGCCGTGCATTCGGTACTTGATCGGCTGGATCACGAAGATGTTCGACTACATCAACCGCGTTTCTTAACGCTTCCGCTTTCGGTATATGAGGGTACATAGACATACTCTCCCCTCTCGTTGCTATGCATCCCTAGATAGATCTTGCGTGATCGTAGGATTTTTTTGAAATACCACGTTCCCCAACAGTGGCATCCGAGCCAGGTTTATGCATAGATGTTATATGGATGAGTAGAACACAAAGGAGTTGTGGGCGTGGGTATATACATATTGCTTGCCGTCACTAGTTGTTTCTTGATTCGGCGGTATTGTTGTATGAAGCGGCCCGGACCGACATTACATGACCGCATTCATGAGACTGGTTCTATCGACGTGCTTTGCACACAGGTGGCTGGCGGGTGTCAGTTTCTCCAACTTTAGTTGAATCGGATTCAATGAAGAATGTTCTTTCTGAAGATCAAAAAGCAATCACTATACCATGTTGTGGTTTTTGATGGTAGGTAAGAACGGTTCTTGCTTAGCCCGTAGCAGCCACGTAACACTTGCAACAACAAAGTAGAGGACGTCTAACTTGTTTTTGCAGGGCATGTTGTGATGTGATATGGTCAAGACGTGATTATATAAATTATTGTATGAGATGATCATGTTTTGTAACACAGTTATCGGCAACTGGCAGGAGCCATATGGTTGTCTCTTTATTGTATGAAATGCAATTGCCATGTAATTGCTTTACTTGATCACTAAGCGGCAGCGATAGTCGTAGAAGCAATAGTAGGCGAGACGACAACGATGCTATGATGGAGATCAAGGTATCAAGCCGGTGACGATGGTGATCATGACGGTGCTTTGGAGATGGAGATGAAAGGCACAAGATGATGATGGCCATATCACATCACTTATATTGATTGCATGTGATGTTTATCCTTTATGCATCTTATTTTGCTTAGTACGGCGATAGCATTATAAGATGATCTCTCACTAAATTTCAAGTTATAAGTGTTCTCACTGAGTATGCACTGTTGCTACAGTTCGTCGTGCCGAGACACCACGTGATGATCGGGTGTGATAATCTCTATGTTCACATACAATGGGTGCAAGCCAGTTTTGCATAGGCAGAATACTCGGGTTAAACTTGACGAGCCTAGCATATGCAGATATGGCCTCAGAACACTGAGACCGAAAGGTCGAGCGTGAATCATATAGTAGATATGATCAACATAGTGATGTTCACCATTGAAAGCTACTCCATCTCACGCGATGATCGGACATGGTTTAGTGATATGGATCATGTGATCACTTAGATGATTATAGGGATATCTATCTAAGCAGGAGTTCTTAAGTAATATGATTAAATTGAACTTTAATTTATCATGACCTTAGTACCTGATAGTATTTGCATATCTATGTTGTAGATTAATTGCCCGCGTATAGCTTCCCCGTTTTATTTATGATATGTTCCTAGAGAAAACTATGTTGAAAGATGTTAGGAGCAATGATGCGGACTAGCTCCGTGATATGAGGATTATCCTCATTGCTGCACAGAAGAACTATGTCCTTGATGCACCACTAGGTGACGGACCTATTGGAGGAGCAGATGCAGACGTTATGAACTTTTGGCTAGCTCGGTATGAAGACTACTTGATAGTTTAGTGTGTCATGCTTTACGGCTTAGAACCGGGAATTCAAAAACGTTTTGAATGCCATGGAGCATATAAGATGCTCCAAGAGCTGAAATTGGTATTTCAAACTCATGCCCGAGTCGAGAGGTATGAGACCTCTGACAAGTACTTTGCCTACAAGATGGAGCAGAATAGCTCAACCAGTGAGCATGTGCTCAGAATGTCTGAGTACTACAATCGCTTGAATCAAGTGGGAGTTAATCTTCCAGATAAGATGGTGATTGACAGAGTTCTCTAGTCACTATCACCAAGTTACTAGAACTTCGTGATGAACTACAATATGCAAGGGATAATGGAAACGATTCCTAAGCTCTTCGCGATGCTGAAATTGGCGAAGGTAGAAATCAAGAAAAAGCATTAAGTGTTGATGGTTGACAAGACCACTAGTTTCAAGTAAAAGGGCAAGGGAAAGAAAGGTAACTTCAAGGAATGGCAAGCAAGTTGCCACTCCCCTGAAGAAATCCAAAGCTAGACCTAAGCCTGAAACTGAGTGCTTCTACTTCAAAGGGAATGGTCACTGGAAGCAGAAATATCCCAACTACTTGGCGGATAAGAAGGATGGCAAAGTGAACAAAAGTATACATGATATACATGTTATTGATGTGTACTTTACTAGTGTTCATAGTAGCCCCTGGGTATTTGATACTTGAAACAGGAGTTAAAAAATGAACAAAGACTAGTTGAGGGCTGCTACCTCTTGAGCACTGCATTGGTTTTCCCCGAAGAGGAAGGGATGATGCAGTAAAGCAGCGTAAGTATTTCCCTCAGTTTTTGAGAACCAAGGTATCAATCTAGTAGGAGGCTACGTGCGAGTCCCTCGTACCTGCACAAAACAAATAAATCCTCGCAACCAACGCAAATAGGGGTTGTCAATCCTTATAAGGCCACTTACGAGAGTGAGATCTGATAGATATGATAAGATAATATTTTTGGTATTTTTATGATAAAGATGCAAAGTAAAATAAAGGCAAAGTAAAAAGCAAAGGAAATAACTAAGTAGTAGGAGATCAATATGATAAAGATGGACCCGGGGGCCATAGGTTTCACTAGTGGCTTCTCTCGAGAGCATAAGTATTCTACGGTGGGTGAACAAATTACTGTTGAGCAATTGACAGAATTGAGCATAGTTATGAGAATATCTAGGTATGATCATGTATATAGGCATCACGTCCGAGACAAGTAGACCGACTCCTGCCTGCATCTACTACTATTACTCCACTCATCGACCGCTATCTAGCATGCATCTAGAGTATTACGTTCATGAAAACAGAGTAACGCCTTAAGCAAGATGACATGATGTAGAGGGATAAATTCATGCAAAATGATAAAAAAACCCCATCTTGTTATCCTCGATGGCAACAATACAATACGTGCCTTTCTGCCCCTACTATCACTGGGAAAGGACACCGCAAGATTGAACCCAAAGCTAAGCACTTCTCCCATTGCAAGAAAGATCAATCTAGTAGGCCAAACCAAGCTGATAATTCGAAGAGACTTACAAAGATAACTAATCATACATAAAAGAATTCAGAGAAGATTCAAATATTATTCATAGATAGACTTGATCATAAACCCACAATTCATCGATCTCAACAAACACATAGCAAAAAGAAGATTACATCGAATAGTTCTCCACAAGAGAGGGGGAGAACATTGTATTGAGACCCAAAAAGAGAGAAGAAGCCATCTAGCTACTAACTATGGACCCGTAGGTTTGAGGTAAACTACTCACACTTCATCGGAGGGGCTATGGTGTTGATGTAGAAGCCCTCCGTGATCGATGCCCCCTCCGGCGGAGCTCCGAAACAGGCCCCAAGATGGGATCTCGTGGATACAGAAAGTTACGACGGTGGAATTAGGGCTTTGGCTCCGTATCTGATCATTTGAGGGTACGTAGGTATATATTGGAGGAAGGAGTACGTCGATGGAGCAACAGGGGGCCCACGAGGGTGGAGGGCGCGCCTGGGGGGGGTAGGCGCCCCCCTACGTCATGGCCTCCTGTTTCCTTTCTTGACGTAGGGTCCAAGTTTGCCGAGTCTTGTTCGTTGAGAAAATCACGTTCCCGAAGGTTTCATTCCGTTTGGACTCCGTTTGATATTCCTTTTCTTCGAAACCCTAAAACAGGCAAAAACAACAATTCTGGGCTGGGCCTCCGGTTAATAGGTTAGTCCCAAAAATAATATAAAAGTGGATAATAAATCCCAATAATGTCCAAAACAGTAGATAATATAGCATGGAGCAATCAAAAATTATAGATACGTTGGAGACGTATCAAGCATCCCCAAGCTTAATTCCTGCTCGTCATCGAGTAGGTAAATGATAAAAACAGAATTTTTGATGCGGAGTGCTACTTTCCATAATTTTAATGTAATTCTTCTTAATTGTGGTATGAATATTCAGATCCGAAAGATTCAATACAAAAGTTCATATTGACATAAAAATAATAATACTTCAAGCATACTAACTAAGCAATTATGTCTTCTCAAAATGTAGTGACCAGACCTCAAACAGTCTGATCTCTGTGCTCCGGTGTCATCCCTGGATCAGTAATGCTGACACCACACAGTACTCAGAGGATTTATAGCAGAGTAGCAATCACACACTTATTACATCGAGTGACTCAAAAGAGAACTTATTACAATAAGTATGGCTTAGGGCCATCTAATAACGATAACAGCGGAAGGCTTGGAAGATAAGTGAGTCCATCAACTCCAACGGCATCACTAAGTATAGAACCATGACCTAAAACTCCTCAATCGTCGTCTGAAAAGTCTGCAACATTAACGTTGCAGCCCGAAAACGGGTCAGCACATGGAATATGCTGGCAAGGTAACACATAGAGAGTAATGGAATGCAACAACTATACTATATGCATATTTGGCCGGTGGAAAGCTCTATGGTTACAGTTTTTGCGTAAAGCCAATTTTTCCCTACTTCAAAGGAATAAATTTAATTACTATCATGGTGGTTGTGAAACATTGAGAATGGTTGACAACATTCTCAATCCCAATTAAGTAACATCATTAAAACCCATCAAAATTAATTTAGAGTAACATGTTGAGATTCACATGAAAATCCAGGTAATAGATACTCAATATTTGTCCATAACCGGGGACACGGCTAACCATGATTAGTTTGTTACACTCTGCAGAGGTTTGCGCACTTTTCCCCACAAGACTCGATCGCCTCCGTTTGGTTCCTCGCAGTACATGGTGTTTGAGAAGACGGATGACCGAGACATAGTCTTTCAGAAGCGCTAGCACCTTACGATCGGGTAGACCGTACCACCTACAACCCCTACATCTGCTAGTCTACCACTATAAGAGTTTGCACAACTTAGTCAACTATGCCAGAGCCCATAATGGCTTGTGGCTGCACACGGAAGTTTCTAGTATGAATAATCTCATGATCCCTTTGAGCCTGGGTGGCAGTCCGAGAAAACAGGCAAGTCCTGGAAACCCCAGGTGCCTCAATCCACCCAGATGTGTGTTAGGTTGCCACCTTAGATAAACCCTTAATTAACAAATCTCAGATCTGTCATGGATATCACTCACCCAATCCACGTCTACTAGCATAGCATGGCATAACAGGCAAATGTAGAAGTAACTCCCAAAGGTTTGATAATAAACAGGTAATAGGTACTACCTCATCTACTTCCCATCCCACAATTTAATTAGATCCTAATCATGCAGTGTGTGAGGATTGATCTAATGCAATAAAACTAGGTTGTAGAAAAGGTATGATCAAAGTGTTACTTGCCTTGCTGATGATCCGCGTAACCTAGAGATTCAACATAACAGGCGGCGCACTCCGGGTATTCTATCGCAGACAAACAACAAGCATACAATAAGTACTCATCTAATGCACAGGTAAAACTCAAATAGAAGATCTAACCAGAAAGTTCAACTTAAGAACCCTGGTTGGCAAAAGAATCAAATCAAACGAAGCAAAAGAGATCAAACGGCGAAAGAAAACAACTTCATTCTGGTAATCTGAATCTAGGGCAAATTTTACAGTAGCAAAAACTTGTTTAAGTTGATTATTCGGAAAGAGGGTTTCGAGACGAAACTCCAGGCGCTTGAATCGCCTGATTCCGATAAACGAGCGAAAAGTTATACTAAAACGAAAATCGGATCAGAAATCGCGATCAGAAAATAACCGCGGAAAATCCGACGAAAAAGAAAAAGGACGAACAGAATTTTTATTTTTTTTAAAAAAACTGCACGGAAAAACGAGGCGGCGGCGAAGCTCGAAAGGCGCGCTCTCCGGCGGCGGCAACGGCGGGCTGCGGCGGCGGCTGGCTAGGGCGGCGGCTAGGGTTTCGGTGGTGGTAGGCGGGCTCTCTCTCGCGGGCCTCGGGCGCTATTTAAAGGCCCCGGGCGGAGGTTTCCTGGCCGGGTACGGCCCGGAGTCGGTTCCGTTTTTTTTATAAATCCGCTCGGAAGAAAAATAAAAAGAAATACTAAACGGACTCCAAAAATCACGAAATAAGTTCTGCCGGGTTCCTAAAATCAAGCCCGATAAAGTGAATATTTATCTGGGCCCAAACTACAACTTTGAAAAACGCGCATTTTTCCTAAATTCAAATAAAAATACCGAAAAACTCCGAAATAAATCTTATTTGATTTTTTTATTAAATCCTCAATATTTCTATATTTTGGGAAAGTCATTTTATTCCCTCTCTCATATTTTTTTCTAATAGAAATAATTGATGATAAAATAAATAAAATCAAATGATCCCGTTTACATAATTTGACAAAACTCAAATACGTAAATAACGAAATCCCCAACTGTCTCCGCGGGTCCTTGAGTTGCTTAGGATCAAAACCAAAAGCAAAATAAAATATGATATGCATGATGACCTAATGTTTAACATTCCAAATTGAAAATTTGGGATGTTACAAACCTACCCCCTTAAGATGAATCTCGCCCTCGAGATTCGGGTTGGCTAGAAAATAGGTGAGGGTGGTCTTTGAGCAAATCTTCCTCTCGCTCCCAGGTGGCTTCATCCTCCGTGTGGTGCTTCCACTGAACTTTGCAAAACTTGATAACCTTGCTACGAGTAACTCGGCTGGCAAACTCGAGAATCTTGACTGGTTTCTCCTCATAAGTCAAATTATTATCCAACTGAATTGCTTCTAATGGCACTGTGCATCTCAAAGGTATGTCAGTCATCTCCGCGTGACACTTCTTCAACTGAGACACGTGGAACACATCATGAACTCCTGTCAATCCTTCTGGCAATTCCAACTTGTAGGCCACTTCTCCCATACGCTCCAAAACTCGATATGGTCCTATAAATCGTGGCGCTAACTTCCCCTTAACTCCAAAACGCTTAATCCCTCGAAGTGGGGATACTCGAAGATAAACTCTGTCTCCAACTTCGTAAACTGTCTCCTTGCGTTTAGAATCTGCGTAGCTCTTCTGCCTGGACTGGGCTACCTTGAGCCTATCGCGAATCAACTTCACTTTCTGTTCAGACTCCTTAATCAAATCTGGTCCAAACAACTGGCGGTCTCCACCTTCGTCCCATGACAACGGTGTCCTGCACCTCCTTCCGTACAAAGCTTCGAAAGGTGCCATCTTCAAACTGGTCTGATAGCTATTATTGTAAGAAAACTCTGCATATGGCAAATTATCGTCCCAACTAGATCCATAATCTAGCGCACAAGCTCTCAGCATATCCTCCAAAATCTGATTGACTCTCTCAGTCTGTCCATCTGTCTGCGGATGAAAAGCTGTATTAAATTCCAGCCTAGTACCCAAAGTCTCATGCAACTGCTTCCAGAACTTTGAGGTAAACTGGGTTCCTCTATCTGATACGATGCTCCTCGGAACTCCATGCAAACATACGATCCTGGTCATGTATATCTTTGCCAACTTAGCACTGGTGTAAGTGGTCTTTACTGGGATGAAATGAGCTACCTTCATCAATCGATCAACTACAACCCAAATCGAGTCATAGCCTGAACGAGTCCTTGGTAATCCCGTGATAAAATCCATGCCTAACTTATCCCACTTCCATTCGGGTATCGGCAATGGATGCAACAATCCTGCCGGCTTCTGATGTTCTGCCTTTACTCTCTGACATACGTCACAAACTGCTACATACTCCGCAATATCCTTCTTCATTCGGGTCCACCAGAAAATATCCTTCAAATCCAAATACATCTTGGTATTTCCTGGGTGAATCGAATACGGTGAATCATGTGCCTCTCGCAGAATCAACTTCCTGATCTCCGGGTCATTGGGCACGTAATCACGGTCTTCAAACCATAGGGTGTCGTGCTCATCCTCACGAAATCCTTTAGCTTTTCCTTTGCTCAGTTTCTCCTTTACAGCGACAATCTCTTTGTCAGTTTTCTGAGCTTCTCTGATTTTGTCCATCAATGTTGACTGAATCTCCAATGCTGCTACATAGCTTCTCAGAACTATTTCCAAACGTAGTTCACGAAAATTTTCTGCTAACTCCTTGGGTATTTCTCCCGTCATTACTCTATTGACATGGCTCTTGCGGCTTAATGCATCAGCTACTACATTAGCCTTCCCGGGATGATAATGCAATTTCATATCATAATCCTTGATAAGCTCCAACCATCTCCTTTGTCTGAGATTCAACTCCTTCTGCGTGAAAATGTACTTCAAACTCTTGTGATCCGTGTACACCTCACAATGATTTCCAATGAGGAAATGTCTCTATGTCTTCAATGCATGCACTACGGCTGCTAACTCCAAATCATGCGTAGCATAATTCAATTCGTGGGGCTTTAGTTGTCGTGAAGCATACGAAACAACTCTCCCTTCCTGCATAAGCACTGCTCCAAGTCCTCGACGTGAAGCGTCGCAATACACCTCATAATCCTTGGTTTGATCTGGCAAAATCAACACTGGTGAGGTAACCAAACGTTTCTTCAACTCCTGGAAACTTGCCTCACACTCCTCGGTCCATTTGAACTTAGTATCCTTCTTCAACAACTCCGTCATAGGTTTCGCAATCTTTGAGAAATTCTCAATAAATCTCCGGTAGTATCCTGCGAGTCCAAGAAAACTCCGGATCTCTCCAACTGTTGTTGGTGCTTCCCACTTGGTCACGGTTTCAACTTTAGCGGGATCTACTGCTATACCATCTCCAGATATAACATGTCCGAGGAATCCTGCTTCCTTCAACCAAAACTCACATTTGCTGAATTTGGCATATAACTGTTGTTCTCTGAGCTTTCCAAGTACCAAACGCAAATGCTCCTTATGCTCCTCTTCATTCTTCAAATAAACCAGGATATCATCAATGAACACTACGACGAACTTATCCAAAAACTCCATAAACACTTTGTTCATCATGTTCATAAAATAGGCAGGTGCGTTAGTCAGTCCAAATGACATAACGGTATACTCATACAGCCCATACCTGGTGGTAAAAGCTGTCTTAGGAATATCCTGTTCTTGAATCTTCAACTGGTGGTATCCTGATCGCAAATCGATCTTGGAAAATACCTTAGCTCCTTGCAACTGATCAAACAGATCGTTGATCATTGGTAGTGGGTACTTGTTCTTGATCGTTACTTCGTTCAATCCTCGATAATCAACAACCATCCTTAACGATCCATCCTTCTTCTCCACTAAAAGTACTGATGATCCCCAAGGCGAAGAACTTGGGCGAATATATCCCTTATCCAGTAACTCCTTAATCTGCTTCTTAATTTCCACCAAATCCTTTGCTGGCATCCTATATGGTCTCTTTGATATTGGCCCAATGCCTGGCAATAGCTCAATCAAAAACTCAATGTCTCTATCTGGTGGCATGCCTGGCAACTCTTCGGGAAATACATCAGGAAAATCCTTTACCACTGGTACTTCCTCCCGCACAACTCCTATTAGGCAATTTACTTGGGTCCTCTTTGGCACATGCCGGGATACATACTTGATCCTTCTTCCTTCTGGTGTGGTAAGCAAAATTGACTTACTAGCACACTCAATATTCCCTTCATACTTTGATAACCAATCCATGCCTAATATCACATCCAATCCTTGAGATTCCAATACTATTAGGTCTGAGGGAAAAACATAGTTACCAATCCTTAATGGTAACCGATCACACCATAGACTTGCCACATACTCTGCTCCTGGCGAGGTTACTAACATGGGTGACCTAAGGGCTTGGGTTGGTAGGTTATACTTATCCACAAATCCCCTTGAGATGTATGAATGCGATGCACCAGTATCAAAAAGAACGAGTGCAGTAAATGACTTAACCAAAAACTTACCTATTACTGCATCGGGCTGAGCTTCAACCTCCTCCACGCTAACGTGGTTCACCTGTCCCCTGTTGAAAGGGTTCGGCTTCTTCCCAGAACTTCCATTGCCGTTTTGGCCTTCAGGACATTCATTTGCAAAATGTCCTGGCTTCGAACACTTATAGCAAGTGACGTGGCTCAACTCCTTCTTGGCTGGGGTCGATGAGGTGCTGCGGTTCTGTCCATTGCTTCCTCCATTCCCATTACCATTCTTGGTGCCATTGTGGTTATGCGAGCTACCTACTCCATGGGTATGCTGAAAATGTCCTCCTGGTCTAGGGGTAAAATGAGGCTTCTGCTGAGCTCCTGAATTATACTTTCCTTGTCCATACTTCCTCTTGCGGTTCTCAATTTGCTGCTGCTTCCCTTCAATCATAAGAGCACGATCTACCAACTCCTGGTAGTTTTTGAAGGTGGCTACCATCAACTGCATACTCAACTCATCATTCAGTCCTTCCAGGAATTTCTCCTGCTTAGCTGCATCTGTAGCAACGTCATCTGGGGCATAACGTGCTAACTTACTAAACTCCTCCACATACTGGCCAACTGTCCGTCCTCCTTGGCGCAAGTTATGAAACTCACGCTTCTTCATGGCCATTGCTCCTGCTGAAACATGGGCAGTACGAAAAGCTTGCTGAAACTGGTCCCATGTGACAGTGTCGACTGGGAAGGTGGCTGTGAAATTCTCCCACCAAGATGCTGCGGGTCCTTCTAACTGATGTGCGGCAAACTTAACCTTCTCCACATCTGTGCATCCTGCTGTGGTCAACTCCCTAGCTATCTTGCGGAGCCAATCATCTGCTACTATCGGCTCGGTGCTACTGGAAAACACCGGCGGATTCAGCCTAAGAAAACGGGCTAAGTGGTCAACAGGTGGTGGTGGTGGTGGTGGGTTGTTGTTGTTGTTCCCCTGATTCTGATTTTGAACTAGCAACTGCATCAAGGTGTTCTGCTGCTGGATCAACTGGGTGAGCTCCGACGGAAAGGCAAATCCGGGGTCACGTCTCGGAGGCATCTGAGGGTTTTAGAAAAGACGAGATATAAGAATAGAGGGGGTCTAAAGAGAAAACACTACCCATATGCACATGAGGCAAAAGCTCACAATTCACTTCAATCAACCAAACAAAGGCATACAATCGATCTAACTATCGCAAAGTGCTCGGACTACTATATTTACATGGTGGACTACTACTACTGATAAGGTGGTCTACTAGAAATATTCTACGGTTGTAGACTCCATGATATCCGCTCCTGCTTCATCAACATAGTCATCATCACTACTATCTTGTTCCGAGTCGGTGTCGTCGATGATGATATAATCTTCCGGGCTAATCTCCTTGGGTTCTTCGTCTTCATCTACTGGTGTCGGGCCTCCCATAAATATTCCAATTTTCTTTGTTAGGTCCGCATTCTTATCCACCAATACTTCAATTTCTTCTTCATAATCTTCGCGTGTAGCCTTGAGTTCTTCCTCTAGTTCCTTGATTCTAGTCTTAGCCTTCTTTAGTTCTATCATGTCGGCGCACATCTGATTCTCCTGGCGTTGAATGTGCTGGTTTAACTCCTGAATAAAAGCTGCAATTGATCTATCTTTCCTGGTGCTGATCATCTCCCAGTGTTCATCTCGGCGCCCACAAATCTGGTAGATAGTATCCTTAAGATCCTTGTGGTAGACTTCTCCAATGCGTCCCATGGCGATGTGAGCTGCCATACTCTTTCCTAGACTCCAAGTTGGTGCATCAAAAGAAAACTCTATGGGCTCAGTGACTGGCATGAACGTCCTTCCTGGAACTTGAACTTGAATCATCCAGCGCTCTTCTTCAGGTAAAGTGGCGTTGTAGGTTCCCGTGAAGCTTGGTATTCCTATGTTCAGGTATCTAGTGACTTCCTTCAAGTGGCGTCCAAAGGGTGTATCTTCATCCGGTTGTGTGAACTTGTTCCTTGCATCCGCCATCCTAAAGAGTAGAAAAGATGAGAAGTCAGAAGAGAAGAGAGTGATCTAGTGATCTAGGTCTTTAGCTTAGTGGTCGTGTCCTATAGTCAGCGTGTGCTCTGATACCATCTCTGTAGCGACCAGACCTCAAACAGTCTGATCTCTGTGCTCCGGTGTCATCCCTGGATCAGTAATGCTGACACCACACAGTACTCGGAGGATTTATAGCAGAGTAGCAATCACACACTTATTACATCGAGTGACTCAAAAGAGAACTTATTACAATAAGTATGTCTTAGGGCCATCTAATAACGATAACATCGGAAGGCTTGGAAGATTAGTGAGTCCATCAACTCCAACGGCATCACTGAGTATAGAACCACGACCTAAAACTCCTCAATCGTCGTCTGAAAAGTCTACAACATTAACGTTGCAGCCCGAAAACGGGTCAGCACATGGAATATGCTGGCAAGGTAACACATAGAGAGTAATGGAATGCAACAACTATACTATATGCATATTTGGCCGGTGGAAAGCTCTATGGTTACAGTTTTTGCGTAAAGCCAATTTTTCCCTACTTCAAAGGAATAAATTTAATTACTATCATGGTGGTTGTGAAACATTGAGAATGGTTGACAGCATTCTCAATCCCAATTAAGTAACATCATTAAAACCCATCAAAATTAATTTAGAGTAACATGCTGAGATTCACATGAAAATCCAGGTACTAGATACTCAAGATTTGTCCATAACCGGGGACACGGCTAACCATGATTAGTTTGTTACACTCTGCAGAGGTTTGCGCACTTTTCCCCACAAGACTCGATCGCCTCCATTTGGTTTTTCGCAATACATGGTGTTTGAGAAGACGGATGACCGAGACATAGTCTTTCAGAAGCGCTAGCACCTTACGATCAGGTAGACCGTACCACCTACAACCCCTACATCTGCTAGTCTACCACTGTAAGAGTTCACACAAATTAGTCAACTATGCCAGAGCCCATAATGGCTTGTGGCTGCACACGGAAGTTTCTAGTATGAATAATCTCATAATCCCTTTGAGCCTGGGTGGCGGTCCAAGAAAACAGGCAAGTCCTGGAAACCCCAGGTGCCTCAATCCACCCAGATGTGTGTTAGGTTGCCACCTTAGATAAACCCTTAATTAACAAATCTCAGATCTGTCATGGATATCACTCACCCAATCCACGTCTACTAGCATAGCATGGCATAACAAGCAAACGTAGAAGTAACTCCCAAAGGTTTGATAATAAACAGGTAATAGGTACTACCTCATCTACTTCCCATCCCACAATTTAATTAGATCCTAATCATGCAATGTGTGAGGATTGATCTAATGCAATAAAACTAGGTTGTAGAAAAGGTATGATCAAAGTGTTACTTGCCTTGCTGATGATCCGCGTAACCTAGAGATTCAACATAACAGGCGGCGCACTCCGGGTATTCTATCGCAGACAAACAACAAGCATACAATAAGTACTCATCTAATGCACAGGTAAAACTCAAATAGAAGATCTAACCAGAAAGTTCAACTTAAGAACCCTGGTTGGCAAAAGAATCAAATCGAACGAAGCAAAAGAGATCAAACGGCGAAAGAAAACAACTTCATTCTAGTAATCTGAATCTAGGGCAAATTTTACAGTAGCAAAAACTTGTTTAAGTTGATTATTCGGAAAGAGGGTTTCGAGACGAAACTCCAGGCGCTTGAATCGCCTGATTCCGATAAACGAGCGAAAAGTTATACTAAAACGAAAATCGGATCAGAAATCAAGATCAGAAAATAACCGCGGAAAATCCGACGAAAAAGAAAAACGACGAACAGAATTTTTTAAAAAAAAACTGCACGGAAAAACGAGGCGGCGGCGAACCTCGAAAGGCGCGCTCTCCGGCGGTGGCAACGGCGGGCGGCAGCGGCTGGCTAGGGCGGCGGCTAGGGTTTCGGTGGTGGCGGGCTGGCTCTCTCTCGCGGGCCTCGGGCGCTATTTAAAGGCCCCGGGCGGAGGTTTCCTGGCCGGGTACGGCCCGGAGTCGGTTCCGTTTTTTTTATAAATCCGTTCGGAAGAAAAATAAAAAGAAATACTAAACGGACTCCAAAAATCACGAAATAAATTTTGTCGGGTTCCTAAAATCAAGCCCGATAAAGTGAACATTTATCTGGGCCCAAACTACAAATTTGAAAAACGCGCATTTTTCCTAAATTCAAATAAAAATACCGAAAAACTCTGAAATAAATCTTATTTGATCTTTTTATTAAATCCTGAATATTTCTATATTTTGGGAAAGTCATTTTATTCCCTCTCTCATATTTTTTTATAATAGAAAGAATTGATGATAAAATAAATAAAATCAAATGATCCTGTTTACATAATTTGAGAAAACTCAAATACGTAAATAACGAAATCCCCAACTCTCTCCGTGGGTCCTTGAGTTGCTTAGGATTTTCTAGGATCAAAACCAAAAGCAAAATAAAATATGATATGCATGATGACCTAATGTTTAACATTCCAAATTGAAAATTTGGGATGTTACACAAAATAACATGGCCAAAGAAAGTTCATCCCTACAAAATCACATGGTTTAGTCATGTTTCATTTTCGTCACAGAAGAATGCTCTCATCATGCACAACCCCGATGACAAGCCAAGCAATTGTTTCATACTTTAGTAATCTCAAACCTATAAACTTTCACGCAATATATGAGCGCGATCCATGGACATAGCACTATGGGTGGAATAGAATATAATGAGGGGGTTATGTGGAGATGAGAAAAAGGGAGAAAGTCTCACATCAACGAGGCTAATCAATGGGCTATGGAGATGCCCACCGATTGATGTTAATGCAAGGAGTAGGGATTGCCATGCAACGGATGCACTAGAGCTATAATTGTATGAAAGCTCAACAAAAGAAACTAGTGGGTGTGCATCCAACTTGCTTGCTCACGAAGACCTAGGGCACTTGAGGAGGCCCATTGTTGGAATATACAAGCCAAGTTCTATAATGAAAATTTCCCACTAGTATATGAAAGTGACAAAACAAGAGACTCTCTAACATGAAGATTACGGTGCTTTGTTTGAAGCACAAGTGTGGCAAAGGATAGTAACATTGTCCCTTCTCTCTTTTTCTCTTTTATTTTTATTTTTTTGGGCCTTCTCTATTTTTATGGCCTTTCTCTTTTTTTATTCCTCACTTGGGACAATGCTCTAGAAAATGATGATCATCACACTTCTATTTATTTACAACTCAATGATTACAACTCGATACTAGAACAAAAGATGACTCTATATGAATGCCTCCGACGGTGTACCGGGATATGCAATGGACCAAGAGTGACATGTATGAAAGAATTATGAATGGTGGCTTTGCCACAAATACTATGTCAACTACATGATCATGCTAAGCAATATGACAATAATGAATGTGTCATGATGAACGGAATGATGGAAAGTTGCATGGCAATATATCTCGGAATGGCTATGGAAATGCCATAATAGGTAGGTATGGTGGCTGTTATGAGGAAGATATAAGGAGGTTTATGTGTGAAAGAGTGTATCATATCACGGGGTTTGGATGCACCGACGAAGTTTGCGCCAACTCTCAATGTGAGAAAGGGCAATGCACGGTATCGAAGAGGCTAGCAAGGATGGAAGGGTGAGAGTGCGTATAATCCATGCACTCAACATTAGTCATAAAGAACTCACATACTTATTGCAAAAATCTACAAGTCATCAAAAACCTCGGTACTACGCGCATGCTCCTAGGGGGATAGATTGGTAGGAAAAGACCATCGCTCGTCCCCGACCGCCACTCATAAGGAAGACAATCAAATAACACCTCATGTTTCAAATTTGTTGCATAACGTTTACCATACGTGCATGCTACGGGACTTGCAAACTTCAACACAAGCATTTCTCAATTTCACAACTACTCACCTAGCATGACTTTGATATTATTACCTCCATATCTCAAAACAATCATCAAGCATCAAACATCTCTTAGTATTCAAATCACTCTTAAGAAATTTTTACTAATCTTGAACACCTAGCATATTAGGATTTTAAGCAAATTACCATGATATTAAGACTCTCAAAATAATCTAAGTGAAGCATGAGAGATCAATAGTTTCTACAAAACAAATCCACCACCGTACTCTAAAAGATATAAGTGAAGTACTAGAGCAAAACTATGTAACTCAAAAGATATAAGCGAAGCACATAGAGTATTCTAACAAATTCCAAATCATGTATGGCTCTCTCAAAAGGTGTGTACAGCAAGGATGATTGTGGTAAACTAATAAGAAAAGACTCAAATCATACAAGACGCTCCAAGCAAAACACATATCATGTGGTGAATAAAAATATAGCTCCAACTAAAGTTACCGATAGAAGTAGACGAAAGAGGGGATGCCTTCCGGGGCATCCCCAAGCTTTGGCTTTTAGGTGTCCTTAGATTATCTTGGGGGTGACATGGACATCCCCAATCTTAGGCTCTTTCCACTCCTTGTTCTATAATCCATCAAATCTTTACCCAAAACTTGAAAACTTCACAACACAAAACTTAAAGTAGAAAATCTCATGAGCTCCGTTAGCGAAAGAAAATAGAAGACCACTTCAAGGTACTGTAATGAACTCATTATTTATTTATATTGGTGTTATACCTACTGTATTCCAACTTCTCTATGGTTTATAAACTATTTTACTAGCCATAGATTCATCAAAATAAGCAAATAACACATGAAAAACAGAATCTGTCAAAAATAGAACAGTCTGTACTAATCTGTAGCTAGCGCAAGATCTGGAACCCGAAAAATTCTAAAATAAATTGCTGGACGTGAGGAATTTATATATTAATCATCTAAAAAATATTTAACTAAATAGCGCTTTCCAAATAAAAATGGCAGTAGTTCTCATGAGCGCTAAAGTTTCTGTTTTTTACAGCAAGTTCAATAAGACTTTCCCCAAGTCTTCCCAACGGTTCTACTTGGCACAAACACTAATTAAACACAAAAAACACAACCAAAACAGAGTCTAGATAAATTATTTATTACTTAACAGGAGCAAAAAGCAAGGAATAAAAATAAAATTGGGTTGCCTCCCAACAAGCGCTATCGTTTAACGCCCCTAGCTAGGCATAACAAGCAAGAATAGATCTAGGTATTGCCATCTTTGGTAGGCAATCCATAAGTGGCTCTCATAATAGATTCATAAGGTAATTTAATTTTCTTTCTAGGAAAGTTTTACATGCCTTTCCTTAATGGAAATTGGAATCTAATATTTCCTTCATTCATATCAATAATGGCACCAATCGTGCTAAGGAAAGGTCTACCAAGAATAATAGGACATGAAGGATTGCAATCTATGTCAAGAACAATAAAATCTACGGGCACATAATTCCTATTTGCAACAATAAGAACATCATTAATTCTTCCCATAGGTTTCTTAATAGTGGAATCCGCAAGGTGCAAGTTTAGAGAGCAATCATCAAAATCACAGAAACCTAACAAATCACACAAAGTCTTTGGAATCGTGGAAACACTAGCACCCAAATCACATAAAGCATAGCATTCATGATATTTAATTTTAATTTTAATAGTTTGTTCCCACTCATCATAAAGTTTTTCAGGGATAGAAACTTCCAATTCAAGTTTTTCTTCATAAGATTGCATCAAGGCATCAACAATATGTTTAGTAAACGCTTTATTTTGACTATAGGCGTGAGGAGAATTTAGCACGGATTGCAACAAGGAAATACAATCAATCAAAGAGCAATTTTCATAGCTAAATTCCTTGAAATCCATAATGGTGGGTTTAGCAACATCTAGGGTTTTAATTTCTTCAATCCCACCTTTATCAAATTTAGCATCAAGATCGACAAATTCCGAATTCTTAGAACGCCTTCTAGGTAAAGGTGGATCATATTCAGTCCCATCATTATCAAGATTCATATTGCAAAACAAAGATTTAATAGGGGACACATCAATAACTTTTAGATCTTCATCTTTATTTTCATAGCAATCCGGTTTAGCGGCCATCTTATTAACTAAGGTAGCATGCCTATCTGAAATTTCAGCAGTTAATTTCTCAATATGAGCAATTTGGGGTCTTAAACCATCGAATTCTTAAGACATATCATCAAGCTCTTTATTCATAAAACTCGTAAAACTTTTCTGTTCTTTAAACTCGTTTCTGAAGAAACTATTATGTTCAAATTGCAAGACCATGAAACTCCTGACATTGCTTTCGATCTCTTCTAATCTTTTAAGGTGAAGGTCACCAAATTTAGGTAGAGCCATCGTGACGAGCAAGCAAACTAACACACAAGCAAACAGAAAGCGAGCGGGCAAAAAGAGGCAAATAGAGAGGGAGAGGGAGGATAGGGAGAGGGCGAATAAAATGGCAAGGGTGAAGTGGGGGAGAGGAAAACGAGAGGCAAATGGAAAATAATGTAATGCGGGAGATAAGGGTATGTGATGGGTACTTGGATTGTTGACTTTTGCGTAGACCTCCCCGGCAACGACGCTAGAAATCCTTCTTGCTACCTCTTGAGCACTGCGTTGGTTTTCCCCGAAGAGGAAGGGATGATGCAGCAAAGTAGCGTAAGTATTTCTCTCAGTTTTTGAGAACCAAGGTATCAATCCAGTAGGAGGCTACGCGCGAGTCCCTCGTACCTGCACAAAACAAATAAATCCTCGCAAACAATGCAAATAGGGGTTGTCAATCCCTATAAGGCCACTTACGAGAGTGAGATCTGATAGATATGATAAGATAATATTTTTGGTATTTTTATGACAAAGATGCAAAGTAAAATAAAGGCAAAGTAAAAATCAAAGGAAATAACTAAGTAGTAGGAGATCAATATGATAAAGATGGACCCGGGGGCCATAGGTTTCACTAGTGGCTTCTCTCGAGAGCATAAGTATTCTACGGTGGGTGAACAAATTACTGTTGAGCAATTGACAGAATTGAGCATAGTTATGAGAATATCTAGGTATGATCATGTATATAGGCATCACGTCCGAGACAAGTAGACCGACTCCTGCCTGCATCTACTACTATTACTCCACTCATCGACCGCTATCTAGCATGCATCTAGAGTATTACGTTCATGAAAACAGAGTAACGCCTTAAGCAAGATGACATGATGTAGAGGGATAAATTCATGCAAAATGATAAAAAAAAACCCATCTTGTTATCCTCGATGGCAACAATACAATACGTGCCTTGCTGCCCCTACTGTCACTGGGAAAGGACACCGCAAGATTGAACCCAAAGCTAAGCACTTCTCCCATTGCAAGAAATATCAATCTAGTAGACCAAACCAAACTGATAATTCGAAGAGCCTTTCAAAGATAACCAATCATACATAAAAGAATTCAGAGAAGATTCAAATATTATTCATAGATAGACTTGATCATAAACCCACAATTCATCGATCTCAACAAACACACCGCAAAAAGAAGATTACATCGAATAGTTCTCCACAAGAGAGGTGGAGAACATTGTATTGAGATCCAAAAAGAGAGAAGAAGCCATCTAGCTACTAGCTATGGACCCGTAGGTCTGAGGTAAACTACTCACACTTCATCGGAGGGGCTATGGTGTTGATGTAGAAGCCCTCCGTGATCGATGCCCCCTCCGGCGGAGCTCCGGAACAGGCCCCAAGATGGGATCTCGTGGATACAGAAAGTTACAGCGGTGGAATTAGGGTTTTGCCTCCGTATCTGATCGTTTGGGGGTACGTAGGTATATATTGCAGGAAGGAGTACATCGGTGGAGCAGCAGGGGGCCACGAGGGTGGAGGGCGCGCCTGGGGGGGGGGGGGGTAGGCGCGCCCCCCTACCTCGTGGCCTCTTGTTTTATTTCTTGACGTAGGGTCCAAGTCTCCCGGGTCTTGTTCATTGAGAAAATCACGTTCCCGAAGGTTTCATTCCATTTGTACTCCGTTTGATATTCCTTTTCTTCGAAACCCTAAAACAGGCAAAAAACAATAGTTCTGGGCTGGGCCTCCGGTTAATAGGTTAGTCCCCAAAATAATATAAAAGTGGATAATAAAGCCCAATAATGTCCAAAACAGTAGATAATATAGCATGGAGCAATCAAAAATTATAGATACGTTGGATACGTATCAAGGGCAAGGGGACGATGTGTGTTGGAAGTGATTCCAAGGTTGGTGAGATCACCATCGCACACTCCCTTTACCTTTGGGATTATTGTTGAACCTAAAATAAATGTTATTTGATGTTTGCATTGAGCATAATATGGTTGGATCATGTTTATTGCAATACAATTATTCATTTAAGTCAAAGAATAATTGTTATTCTGTTTACATGAATAATACCTTCTGAGGTCATACACACAAGGTGAATGGTTTACTGAATCTCGATCGTAGTGATACACATATTCACAATATTGATGCCAAAAAGATGCAAATTTGATAATGATAGTGCAACATATTTGTGGCACTGCCGTTTAGGTCATATTGGTGTAAAGCGCATGAAGAAACTCCATGCTGATGGACTTTTGGAATCGCTTGATTATGAATCACTTGATGCTTGCGAACCATGCCTCATGGGCAAGATGACTAAGACTCCGTTCTTCGGAACAATGGAGTGAGCAACTGACTTTTTAGAAATAATACATACTGATGTGTGCGGTCTAATGAGCGTTGAGGCTCGCGGCGGGTATCATTATTTTCTGACCTTCACAGATGATTTGAGCAGATATGGGTATATCTACTTGATGAAACATAAGTTTGAAACATTTGAAAAGTTCAAAGAATTTCAGAGTGAAGTGGAAAATCATCATAACAAGAAAATAAAGTTTCTATGATCTGATCATGGAAGTGAATATTTGAGTTACGAGTTTGGTCTTCATTTGAAACAATGCGGAATAGTTTCGCAACTCACGCCACCCGGAACACCACCGTAATGGTGTGTCCGAACTTCGTAACCGTACTTTATTAGATATGGTGCGATTTATGATGTCTCTTACCGATTTACCACTAGCGTTTTGGGGTTATGCATTAGAGACAGCTGCATTCACGTTAAATAGGGCACCGTCTAAAAATCCGTTGAGACGACACCATATGAACTGTGGTTTAGCAAGAAACCTAAGCTATCGTTTCTTAAAGTTTGGGGCTATGATGCTTATGTGAAAAAGCTTAAACCTGATAAGCTCTAACCCAAATCGAAGAAATGCATCTTCATAGGATACCCAAAAGAAACTATGGGGTACACCTTCTATCACAGATCCGAAGGCAAGATCTTTGTTGCTAAGAGTGGATCCTTTCTAGAGAAGGAGTTTCTCTCCAAAGAAGTGAGTGGGAGGAAAGTAGAACTTTGTAACATCCCAAATTTTCAATTTGGAATGTTAAACATTAGGTCATCATGCATATCATATTTTATTTTGCTTTTGGTTTTGATCCTAGAAAATCCTAAGCAACTCAAGGACCCACGGAGAGAGTTGGGGATTTCGTTATTTACGTATTTGAGTTTTCTCAAATTATGTAAACATGATCATTTGATTTTATTTATTTTATCATCAATTATTTCTATTACAAAAATATGAGAGAGGGAATAAAATGACTTTCCCAAAATATAGAAATATTGAGGATTTAATAAAAAACCAAATAAGATTTATTTCGGAGTTTTTCGGTATTTTTATTTGAATTTAGGAAAAATGCGCGTTTTTCAAAGTTGTAGTTTGGGCCGAGTTAATGTTCACTTTATCGGGCTTGATTTTAGGAACCCGGCAAAATTTATTTCGTGATTTTTGGAGTCCGTTTAGTATTTCTTTTTATTTTTCTTCCGAGCGGATTTATAAAAAAAAATCGGAACCGACTCCGGGCCGTACCCGGCCAGGAAACCTCCGCCCGAGGCCTTTAAATAGCGCCCGAGGCCCGCGAGAGAGAGCCAGCCCGCCACCACCGAAACCCTAGCCGCCGCCCGCCGACGCCGTCGCCCGCCGTTGCCGCCGCCGGAGAGCGCGCCTTTCGAGGTTCGCCGCCGCCTCGTTTTTTCGTGCAGTTTATTTTTAAAAAAAAAATAATTTGTTCGTCGTTTTTCTTTTTCGTCGGATTTTCCGCGGTTATTTTCTGATCGCGATTTCTGATCTGATTTTCGTTTTAGTATAACTTTTTGCTCGTTTATCGGAATCAGGCGATTCAAGCGCCTGGAGTTTCGTCTCGAAACCCTCTATCCAAATAATCAACTTAAACAAGTTTTTGCTACTGTAAAATTTGCCCTAGATTCAGATTACTAGAACGAAGTTGTTTTCTTTCGCCGTTTGATCTCTTTTGCTTCGTTCGATTTGATTCTTTTGCCAACCAGGGTTCTTAAGTTGAACTTTCTGGTTAGATCTTCTATTTGAGTTTTACCTGTGCATTAGATGAGTACTTATTGTATGCTTGTTGTTTTTCTGCGATAGAATACCCAGAGTGCGCCACCTGTTACGTTGAATCTCTAGGTTACGCGGATCATCAGCAAGGCAAGTAACACTTTGATCATACCTTTTCTACAACCCAGTTTTATTGCATTAGATCAATCCTCACACATTGCATGATTAGGATCTAATTAAATTGTGGGATGGGAAGTAGATGAGGTAGTACTATTACCTGTTTATTATCAAACCTTTGGGAGTTACTTCTACGTTTGCTTGTTATGCCATGCTATGCTAGTAGACGTGGATTGGGTGAGTGATATCCATGACAGATGTGAGATTGTTAATTAAGGGTTTATCTAAGGTGGCAACCTAACACACATCTGGGTGGATTGAGGCACCTGGGGTTTCCAGGACTTGCCTGTTTTCTTGGACCGCCACCCAGGCTCAAAGGGATCATGAGATTATTCATACTAGAAACTTCCGTGTGCAGCCACAAGCCATTATGGGCTCTGGCATAGTTGACTAAGTTGTGCGAACTCTTACAGTGGTAGACTAGCAGATGTAGGGGTTGTAGGTGGTACGGTCTACCCGATCGTAAGGTGCTAGCGCTTCTGAAAGACTATGTCTCGGTCATCCGTCTTCTCAAACACCATGTAGTGCGAGAAACCAAACGGAGGCGATCGAGTCTTGTGGGGAAAAGTGCGCAAACCTCTACAGAGTGTAACAAACTAATCATGGTTAGCCGTGTCCCCGGTTATGGACAAATCTTGAGTATATAGTACCTGGATTTTCATGTGAATCTCAACATGTTACTCTAAATTAATTTTGATGGGTTTTAATGATGTTACTTAATTGGGATTGAGAATGCTGTCAACCATTCTCAATGTTTCACAACCACCATGATAGTAATCAATTCTATTCCTTTGAAGTAGGGAAAAATTGGCTTTACGCAAAAACTGTAACCATAGAGCTTTCCACCAGCCAAATATGCATATAGTATAGTTGTTGCATTCCATTACTCTCTATGTGTTACCTTGCCAGCATATTCCATGTGCTGACCCGTTTTCGGGCTGCAACGTTAATGTTGCAGACTTTTCAGACGATGATTAAGGAGTTTTAGGTCGTGGTTCTATACTCAGTGATGCCGTTGGAGTTGATGGACTCACTTATCTTCCAAGCCTTCCGCTGTTATCGTTATTAGATGGCCCTAAGCCATACTTATTGTAATAAGTTCTCTTTTGAGTCACTCGATGTAATAAGTGTGTGATTGCTACTCCGCTATAAATCCTCCGAGTACTGTGTGGTGTCAGTATTACTGATCCAGGGATGACACCGGAGCACAGAGATCAGACTGTTTGAGGTCAGGTCGCTACAGAGATGGTATCAGAGCACACGCTGACTGTAGGACACGACCACTAAGCTAAAGACCTAGATCACTAGATCACTCTCTTCTCTTCTGACTTCTCATCTTTTCTACTCTTTAGGATGGCGGATGCAAGGAACAAGTTCACACAACCGGATGAAGATACACCCTTTGGACGCCACTTGAAGGAAGTCACTAGATACCTGAACATAGGAATACCAAGCTTCACGGGAACCTACAACGCCACTTTACCTGAAGAAGAGCGCTGGATGATTCAAGTTCAAGTTCCAGGAAGGACGTTCATGCCAGTCACTGAGCCCATAGAGTTTTCTTTTGATGCACCAACTTGGAGTCTAGGAAAGAGTATGGCAGCTCACATCGCCATGGGACGCATTGGAGAAGTCTACCACAAGGATCTTAAGGATACTATCTACCAGATTTGTGGGCGCCGAGATGAACACTGGGAGATGATCAGCACCAGGAAAGATAGATCAATTGCAGCTTTTATTCAGGAGTTAAACCAGCACATTCAACGCCAGGAGAATCAGATGTGCGCCGACATGATAGAACTAAAGAAGGCTAAGACTAGAATCAAGGAACTAGAGGAAGAACTCAAGGCTACACGCGAAGATTATGAAGAAGAAATTGAAGTATTGGTGGATAAGAATGCGGACCTAACAAAGAAAATTGGAATATTTATGGGAGGCCCGACACCAGTAGATGAAGACGAAGAACCCAAGGAGATTAGCCCGGAAGATTATATCATCATCGACGACACCGACTCGGAACAAGATAGTAGTGATGATGACTATGTTGATGAAGCAGGAGCGGATATCATGGAGTCTACAACCGTAGAATATTTCTAGTAGACCACCTTATCAGTAGTAGTAGTCCACCATGTAAATATAGTAGTCCGAGCACTTTGCGATAGTTAGATCGATTGTATGCCTTTGTTTGGTTGATTGAAGTGAATTGTGAGCTTTTGCCTCATGTGCATATGGGTAGTGTTTTCTCTTTAGACCCCCTCTATTCTTATATCTCGTCTTTTCTAAAACCCTCAGATGCCTCCGAGACGTGACCCCGGATTTGCCTTTCCGCCGGAGCTCACCCAGTTGATCCAGCAGCAGAACACCTTGATGCAGTTGCTAGTTCAAAATCAGAATCAGGGGAACAACAACAACAACCCACCACCACCACCACCACCTGTTGACCACTTAGCCCGTTTTCTTAGGCTGAATCCGCCGGTGTTTTCCAGTAGCACCGAGCCGATAGTAGCAGATGATTGGCTCCGCAAGATAGCTAGGGAGTTGACCACAGCAGGATGCACAGATGTGGAGAAGGTTAAGTTTGCCGCACATCAGTTAGAAGGACCCGCAGCATCTTGGTGGGAGAATTTCACAGCCACCTTCCCAGTCGACACTGTCACATGGGACCAGTTTCAGCAAGCTTTTCGTACTGCCCATGTTTCAGCAGGAGCAATGGCCATGAAGAAGCGTGAGTTTCATAACTTGCGCCAAGGAGGACGGACAGTTGGCCAGTATGTGGAGGAGTTTAGTAAGTTAGCACGTTATGCCCCAGATGACGTTGCTACAGATGCAGCTAAGCAGGAGAAATTCCTGGAAGGACTGAATGATGAGTTGAGTATGCAGTTGATGGTAGCCACCTTCAAAAACTACCAGGAGTTGGTAGATCGTGCTCTTATGATTGAAGGGAAGCAGAAGCAAATTGAGAACCGCAAGAGGAAGTATGGACAAGGAAAGTATAATTCAGGAGCTCAGCAGAAGCCTCGTTTTACCCCTAGACCAGGAGGACATTTTCAGCATACCCATGGAGTAGGTAGCTCGCATAACCACAATGGCACCAAGAATGGTAATGGGAATGGAGGAAGCAATGGACAGAACCGCAGCACCTCATCGACCCCAGCCAAGAAGGATTTGAGCCACGTCACTTGCTATAAGTGTTCGAAGCCAGGACATTTTGCAAATGAATGTCCTGAAGGCCAAAACGGCAATGGAAGTTCTGGGAAGAAGCCGAACCCTTTCAACAGGGGACAGGTGAACCACGTTAGCGTGGAGGAGGTTGAAGCTCAGCCCGATGCAGTAATAGGTAAGTTTTTGGTTAAGTCATTTACTGCACTCGTTCTTTTTGATACTGGTGCATCGCATTCATACATCTCAAGGGGATTTGTGGATAAGTATAACCTACCAACCCAAGCCCTTAGGTCACCCATGTTAGTAATCTCGCCAGGAGCAGAGTATGTGGCAAGTCTATGGTGTGATCGGTTACCATTAAGGATTGGTAACTATGTTTTTCCCTCAGACCTAATAGTATTGGAAACTCAAGGATTGGATGTGATATTAGGCATGGATTGGTTATCAAAGTATGAAGGGAATATTGAGTGTGCTAGTAAGTCAATTTTGCTTACCACACCAGAAGGAAGAAGGATCAAGTATGTATCCCGGCATGTGCCAAAGAGGACCCAAGTAAATTGCCTAATAGGAGTTGTGCAGGAGGAAGTACCAGTGGTAAAGGATTTTCCTGATGTATTTCCCAAAGAGTTGCCAGGCATGCCACCAGATAGAGACATTGAGTTTTTGATTGAGCTATTGCCAGGCACTGGGCCAATATCAAAGAGACCATATAGGATGCCAGCAAAGGATTTGGTGGAAATTAAGAAGCAGATTAAGGAGTTACTGGATAAGGGATATATTCGCCCAAGTTCTTCGCCTTGGGGATCACCAGTACTTTTAGTGGAGAAGAAGGATGGATCGTTAAGGATGGTTGTTGATTATCGAGGATTGAACGAAGTAACGATCAAGAACAAGTACCCACTACCAATGATCAACGATCTGTTTGATCGGTTGCAAGGAGCTAAGGTATTTTCCAAGATCGATTTGCGATCAGGATACCACCAATTGAAGATTCGAGAACAGGATATTCCTAAGACAGCTTTTACCACCAGGTATGGGCTGTATGAGTATACCGTTATGTCATTTGGACTGACTAACGCACCTGCCTATTTTATGAACATGATGAACAAAGTGTTTATGGAGTTTTTGGATAAGTTCGTCGTAGTGTTCATTGATGATATCCTGGTTTATTCGAAGAATGAAGAGGAGCATAAGGAGCATTTGCGTTTGGTACTTGGAAAGCTCAGAGAACAACAATTATATGCCAAATTCAGCAAATGTGAGTTTTGGTTGAAGGAAGTAGGATTCCTCGGACATGTTATATCTGGGGAAGGTATAGCAGTAGATCGCACTAAAGTTGAAACCGTGACCAAGTGGGAAGCACCAACAACAGTTGGAGAGATCCGGAGTTTTCTTGGACTCGCAGGATACTACCGGAGATTTATTGAGAATTTCTCAAAGATTGCGAAACCTATGACGGAGTTGTTGAAGAAGGATACTAAGTTCAAATGGACCGAGGAGTGTGAGGTAAGTTTCCAGGAGTTGAAGAAACGCTTGGTTACCTCACCAGGCTTGATTTTGCCAGATCAAACCAAGGATTATGAGGTGTATTGCGACGCTTCACGTCGAGGACTTGTAGTAGTGCTTATGCAGGAAGGGAGAGTTGTTTCGTATGCTTCACGACAACTGAAGCCCCATGAATTGAATTATGCTACGCATGATTTGGAGTTAGCAGCCGTAGTGCATGCATTGAAGACATGGAGACATTTCCTCATTGGAAATCATTGTGAGATGTACACGGATCACAAGAGTTTGAAGTACATTTTCACACAGAAGGAGTTCAATCTCAGACAAAGGAGATGGTTGGAGCTTATCAAGGATTATGATATGAAATTGCATTATCATCCCGGGAAGGCTAATGTAGTAGCTGATGCATTAAGCCGCAAGAGCCATGTCAATACGTTAATGACGGGAGAAATACCCAAGGAGTTAGCAGAAAATCTTCGTGAACTATGGGTGGAGATAGTTTCGAGAGGCTATGTAGCAGCATTGGAGATTCAGTCAACATTGATGGACAAAATCAGAGAAGCTCAGAAAACTGACAAAGAGATTGCCGCTATAAAGGAGAAACTAAGCAAAGGAAAAGCTAAAGGATTTCGTGAGGATGAGCACGACACCCTATGGTTTGAAGACCGTGTTTACGTGCCCAATGACCCGGAGATCAGGAAGTTGATTCTGCGAGAGGCACATGATTCACCGTATTCGATTCACCCAGGAAATACCAAGATGTATTTGGATTTGAAGGATATTTTCTGGTGGACCCGAATGAAGAAGGATATTGCGGAGTATGTAGCAGTTTGTGACGTATGTCAGAGAGTAAAGGCAGAACATCAGAAGCCGGCAGGATTGTTGCAGCCATTGCCGATACCCGAATGGAAGTGGGATAAGTTAGGCATGGATTTTATCACGGGATTACCAAGGACTCATTCAGGCTATGACTCGATTTGGGTTGTAGTTGATCGATTGACGAAGGTAGCTCATTTCATCCCAGTAAAGACCACTTACACCAGTGCTAAGTTGGCAAAGATATACATGACCAGGATCGTATGTTTGCATGGAGTTCGGAGGAGCATCGTATCAAATAGAGGAACCCAGTTTACCTCAAAGTTCTAGAAGCAGTTGCATGAGACTTTGGGTACTAGGCTGAAATTTAGTACAGCTTTTCATCCGCAGACAGATGGACAGACTGAGAGAGAGTCAATCAGATTTTGGAGGATATGCTGAGAGCTTGTGCGCTAGATTATGGATCTAGTTGGGACGATAATTTTCCATATGCAGAGTTTTCTTCCAATAATAGCTATCAGACCAGTTTGAAGATGGCACCTTTCGAAGCTTTGTACGGAAGGAGGTGCAGGACACCGTTGTCATGGGACGAAGTTGGAGACCACCGGTTGTTTGGACCAGATTTGATTAAGGAGTCTGAACAGAAAGTGAAGTTGATTCGCGATAGGCTCAAGGTAGCCCAGTCCAGGAAGAAGAGCTACGCAGATTCTAAACGCAAGGAGACAGTTTACGAAGTTGGAGACAGAGTTTATCTTCGAGTATCCCCACTTCGAGGGATTAAGCGTTTTGGAGTTAAGGGGAAGTTAGTGCCACGATTTATAGGACCATATCGAGTTTTGGAGCGTATGGGAGAAGTGGCCTACAAGTTGGAATTGCCGGAAGGATTGACAGGAGTTCATGATGTGTTCCACGTGTCTCAGTTGAAGAAGTGTCACGCGGAGATGACTGACATACCTTTGAGAGACATAGTGCCATTAGAAGCAATTCAGTTGGATAATAATTTGACTTATGAGGAGAAACTAGTCAAGATTCTCGATTTTGCCAGCCGAGTTACTCGTAGCAAGGTTATCAAGTTTTGCAAAGTTCAGTGGAGCCACCACACAGAGGATGAAGCCACCTGGGAGCGAGAGGAAGATTTGCTCAAAGACCACCCTCACCTATTTTCTAGCCAACCCGAATCTCGAGGGCGAGATTCATCTTAAGGGGGGTAGATTTGTAACATCCCAAATTTTCAATTTGGAATGTTAAACATTAGGTCATCATGCATATCATATTTTATTTTGCTTTTGGTTTTGATCCTAGAAAATCCTAAGCAACTCAAGGACCCACGGAGAGAGTTGGGGATTTCGGTATTTACGTATTTGAGTTTTCTCAAATTATGTAAACAGGATCATTTGATTTTATTTATTTTATCATCAATTATTTCTATTACAAAAATATGAGAGAGGGAATAAAATGACTTTCCCAAAATATAGAAATATTGAGGATTTAATAAAAAAATCAAGTAAGATTTATTTCGGAGTTTTTCGGTATTTTTATTTGAATTTAGGAAAAATGCGCGTTTTTCAAAGTTGTAGTTTGGGCCGAGATAAATGTTCACTTTATCGGGCTTGATTTTAGGAACCCGGCAAAATTTATTTCGTGATTTTTGGAGTCCGTTTAGTATTTCTTTTTATTTTACTTCCGAGCGGATTTATTAAAAAAAATCAGAACCGACTCCGGGCCGTACCCGGCCAGGAAACCTCCGCCCGGGGCCTTTAAATAGCGCCCGAGGCCCGCGAGAGAGAGCCAGGCCGCCACCACCAAAACCCTAGCCGCCGCCCTAGCCGCCGTCCTAGCCAGCCGCCGCCGCCCGCCGTTGCCGCCGCCGGAGAGCGCGCCTTTCGAGGTTCGCCGCCGCCTCATTTTTCCGTGCAGTTTTTTTTAAAAAAATTCTGTTCGTCGTTTTTCTTTTTCGTCGGATTTTCCGCGGTTATTTTCTGATCGCGATTTCTGATCCGATTTTCGTTTTAGTATAACTTTTCGCTCGTTTATCGGAATCAGGCGATTCAAGCGCCTGGAGTTTCGTCTCGAAACCCTCTTTCCGAATAATCAACTTAAACAAGTTTTTTCTACTGTAAAATTTTCCCTAGATTCAGATTACTAGAACGAAGTTGTTTTCTTTCGCCGTTTGATCTCTTTTGCTTCGTTCGATTTGATTCTTTTGCCAACCAGGGTTCTTAAGTTGAACTTTCTGGTTAGATCTTCTATTTGAGTTTTACCTGTGCATTAGACGAGTACTTATTGTATGCTTGTTGTTTGTCTGCGATAGAATACCCAGAGTGCGCCACCTGTTACGTTGAATCTCTAGGTTACGCGGATCATCAGCAAGGCAAGTAACACTTTGATCATACCTTTTCTACAACCCAGTTTTATTGCATTAGATCAATCCTCACACATTGCATGATTAGGATCTAATTAAATTGTGGGATGGGAAGTAGATGAGGTAGTACCTATTACCTGTTTATTATCAAACCTTTGGAAGTTACTTCTACGTTTGCTTGTTATGTCATGCTATGCTAGTAGACGTGGATTGGGTGAGTGATATCCATGACAGATGTGAGATTGTTAATTAAGGGTTTATCTAAGGTGGCAACCTAACACACATCTGGGTGGATTGAGGCACCTGGGGTTTCCAGGACTTGCCTATTTTCTTGGACCGCCACCCAGGCTCAAAGGGATCATGAGATTATTCATACTAGAAACTTCCGTGTGCAGCCACAAGCCATTATGGGCTCTGGCATAGTTGACTAAGTTGTGCGAACTCTTACAGTGGTAGACTAGCAGATGTAGGGGTTGTAGGTGGTACGGTCTACCCGATCGTAAGGTGCTAGCGCTTCTGAAAGACTATGTCTCGGTCATCCGTCTTCTCAAACACCATGTAGTGCGAGAAACCAAACGGAGGCGATCGAGTCTTGTGGGCAAAAGTGCGCAAACCTCTGCAGAGTGTAACAAACTAATCATGGTTAGCCGTGTCCCCGGTTATGGACAAATCTTGAGTATCTAGTACCTGGATTTTCATGTGAATCTCAACATGTTACTCTAAATTAATTTTGATGGGTTTTAATGATGTTACTTAATTGGGATTGAGAATGCTGTCAACCATTCTCAATGTTTCACAACCACCATGATAGTAATCAATTCTATTCCTTTGAAGTAGGGAAATATTGGCTTTACGCAAAAACTGTAACCATAGAGCTTTCCACCAGCCAAATATGCATATAGTATAGTTGTTGCATTCCATTACTCTCTATGTGTTACCTTGCCAGCATATTCCATGTGCTGACCCGTTTTCAGGCTGCAACGTTAATGTTGCAGACTTTTCAGATGACGATTAAGGAGTGTTAGGTCGTGGTTCTATACTCAGTGATGCCGTTGGAGTTGATGGACTCACTTATCTTCCAAGCCTTCCGCTGTTATCGTTATTAGATGGCCCTAAGCCATACTTATTGTAATAAGTTCTCTTTTGAGCCACTCGATGTAATAAGTGTGTGATTGCTACTCTACTATAAATCCTCCGAGTACTGTGTGGTGTCAGCATTACTGATCCAGGGATGACACCGGAGCACAGAGATCAGACTGTTTGAGGTCAGGTCGCTACAACTTGATGAGGTAATTGTACCTTCTCTCAAATTGGAAAGTAGCTCATCACTTAAATAAGTTCCAGTGATGCCTACACGATTAGTGAGGAAGTTAATGATGATGATCATGAAACTTCGGATCAAGTTACTACCGAACCTCGTAGGTCAATCAGAGTAAGATCTGCACCGGAGTGGTACGATAATCCTGTTTTGGAGGTCATGTTACTTGACCATGACGAACGTACAAACTATGAGGAAGCGATGATGAGCCCAGATTCCCACAGATGGCTTGAGGCCATGAAATGTGAGATAGAATCCATGTATGAGAACAAAGTGTGGACTTTGGTGAATTTGCCCGATGATCAGCAAGCCATTTAGAATAAATGGATCTTCAAGAGGAAGACGTACGCTGATAGTAGTGTTACTATCTACAAAGCTCAACTTGTCGAAAAGAGTTTTTGACAAATTCAAGATGTTGACTACGATGAGATTTTCTCAATCGTATCGATGCTTAAGTCTGTCCGAATCATGTTAGCAATTGCCACATTTTATGAAATCTGGCAAATGGATGTCGAAACTGCATTCCTTAATGGATTTCTTAAAGAAGAGTTGTATATGATACAACAAGAAAGTTTTGTTAATCCTAAAGGTGCTAACAAAGTGTGCAAGCTCCAGTGATCCATCTATGGACTGGTGCAAACATCTCGGAGTTGGAATATACGCTTTGATGAGTTGATCAAAGCATATAGTTTTATACAGACTTGCAGTCAAGCTTGTATTTACAAGAAAGTGAGTGGGAGCACTACAACATTTCTGATAAGTATATGTGAATGACATATTGTTGATCGGAAATAATGTAGAATTTTCTGGAAAGCATAAAGGAGTGTTTGAAAGGAGTTTTTCAAAGAAAGAGCTTGGTGAAGCTGCTTACATATTGAGCATCAAGATATATAGAGATAGAACAAGACGTTTGATAAAAAAATTCAATGAGTGCATACCTTGACAAGTTTTTGAAGTAGTTCATAATGGAACAGTCAAAGAAGGAGTTCTTGCCTGTGTTGCAAGGTGTGAAGTTGAGTAAAGACTCAAAACCCGATCCCGGCAGAAAATAGAAAGAGAATGAAAAGTCATTAGCGATGTGAACTAATCACATAAAGATGTGAACTATCGGTGTGAAATCACATGACGATGTGAACTACATTATTGACTCTAGTGCAAGTGGGAGACTAAAGGAAATATGCCCTAGAGGCAATAATAAAGTTGTTATTTATATTTCCTTATATCATGATAAATGTTTATTATCCATGCTAGAATTGTATTAACCAAAAACTTAGTACATGTGTGAATACATAGACAAACAGAGTGTCCCTAGTATGCCTCTACTTGACGAGCTCGCTAATCAAAGATGGTTAAGTTTCCTAGCCATGGACATGTGTTGTCATTTGATGAACGGGATCACATCATTAGAGAATGATGTGATGGACTAGACCCATCCATTAGCTTAGCACTATGATCGTTTAGTTTATTGCTATTGCTTTCTTCCTGACTTATACATGTTCCTATGACTATGAGATTATGCAACTCCCGAATACCGGAGGAACATTTAGTGTGCTATCAAACGTCACAACGTTACTGGGTGATTATAAAGATGCTCTACATGTGTCTCCGATGGTGTTTGTTGAGTTGGCATAGATCGAGATTAGGATTCGTCACTCTAATTGTCAGAGAGATATCTCTGGGCCCTCTCGATAATGCACATTGATGACCCCCAAGTATAGGGGATATATCATTGTCTTTTTGATAATTAAGAGTGTCAAACCCAATGAGGAGCAAAAGGAAATGATAAGCAGTTTTCAGTAAGGTATTCTCTGCAAGCACCGAAATTATCGGTAACAGGTAGTTTTGTGATAAGGTAATTTGTAACGGTTAACAAGTAATAAAAGTAAATAAGGTGCAGCAAGATGGCCCAATCCTTTTTGTAGAAAAGGATGAGCCTGGACAAACTCTTATATAAAGGAAAGCGCTCCCGAGGACACATGGGAATTATCGTCAAGCTAGTTTTCATCACGTTCATATGGTTCGCGTTCGGTACTTTGATAATTTGATATGTGGGTGGACCGGTGCTTGGGTACTGACCTTCCTTGGACAAGTATCCCACTTATGATTAACCCCTCTTGAAAGCATCCGCAACTACAAAAGAAGTATTAAGGTAAACCTAACCATAGCATGAAACATATGGATCCAAATCAGCCCCTTACGAAGCAACTCATAAACTATGGTTTAAGCTGCTATCACTCTAGCAACCCATCATGTACTTATTACTTCCCAATGCCTTCCCCTAGGACCAAACAATGGTGAAGTGTCATGTAGTCGACGTTCACACGACACCACTAGAGGAGAGACAACTTACATCTCATCAAAATATTGAACGAATACCAAATTCACATGACTACTTATAGCAAGACTTCTCCCATGACAACTTATAGTAGAATACCAAATGTAACTACTCACAAATCATATCCATGTTCATAATCAGAGGGGTATTAATATGCATAAAGGATATGAACATATGATCTTCCACCAAATAAACCAACTAGCATCAACTACAAGGAGTAATCAACACTACTAGTAACCCACAGGTACCAATCTGAGGTTTTGAGACAAAAATTGGATACAAGAGATGAACTAGGGTTTGAGATGAGATGGTGCTGGTGAAGCTGTTGATGGAGATTGACCCCCTCCCGATGAGAGGATCGATGGCGATGACGTTGGTGATGATTTCCCCCTCCCGGAGGGATGTTTCCCCGGTAGAACAGCTCCGCCGGAGCCCTAGATTGGTTCCACCAAGGTTCCGCCTCATGGCGGCGGAGTTTCGTCCTGTGAGCTTGCTTATGATTTTTTTCTCGGATGAAAGACTTCATATAGCAGAAGATGGGCACCGGAGGCCTGCTAGGGGGCCCATGAGACAGGGGGGCGCACCCAGGGGGGTAGGGCGCGCCCCCACCCTCGTGGCCAGGGTGTGGGTCCCCTCTAGTAAATTCTTTCGCCAGTATTTTTTATATATTCCAAAACTTGATCCCGTGAAGTTTCAGGACTTTTGGAGTTGTGCAGAATAGGTCTCTAATATTTGCTCCTTTTCGAGCCCAGAATTCCAGATGCCGGCATTCTCCCTCTTCATGCAAACCTTGTAAAATAAGAGAGAAAAGGCATAAGTATTGTGGCATAATGTGTAGTAACAACCCATAATGCAATAAATATCGATATAAAAGCATGATGCAAAATGGATGTATCAACTCCCCCAAGGTTAGACCTCGCTTGTCCTCAAGCGAAAGCCGATATCGAAAAATATGTCCACATGTTTAGAGATAGGGTGTCGATAAAATAAAATACGGACATGAGGGCATCATGATAGGGTCACGCTATTCGTCACCCTGGGTGAGGAAGAGTTATTCTTCACCCCCCTCTATTTTACCATCAATGCCCCGTATTTTTACGTTCTGTAAGTTTTATCTTATTTCCGACGTAAAAAGAGACCGTAAGAAAATATATAATCGTTGTAAAAAATATTTTATGTTATGTAAAATTACAAACGTAAAAACATAGTGTAAAATACACATAAAGTGCAAATTTTCTTGTCTTATGACCTATATTTTTATTTTCTTATGCCAAATTTTACATAATGAATCTATAGGGATGTAACTATTTAAATTGCAAACGTAATTTAATTATGAAATAATCGTAAGATTACCTCGGGTGAAGAATAACTTATTCTGCATCCTGGGTGATGAATAGTAACACTATATATATATATTCATTCACAATTTCAAGTATGAATCAGAAACTTCATTGAAAACTAACAAACTATAATCTCAGTCATTGAAGCAATTGCAATTTATCATAATATCGTAAAGAGTCAATATAAGAGCATTTCAGCAAGTCCACATACTCAACTATCATTTAGTCTTTCACAATTGCTAACACTCACGCAATATTTATGGGTATGAAGTTTTAATCGGACACAGAGAAAGATAGGGGCTTATAGTTTTGCCTCCCAACTTTTTACCTCAAGGGAAATGTCAACAATAATAGTTCATGAAAGCTTACATCCAATTAGCTATATATATCAAGATCTTTCCAACACATTGTGCTTGCCAAAGGATAAAATGTAAAAGGGAAAGGTGAAGATCACCATGACTCTTGTATAAAGTATAAGACAAGGATAAAAGATAGGCCCTTCACAGAGGGAAGCAGAGGTTTTCATGTGCATTTGTGGTTGGATGCACAAAATCTTAATGCGAAAGAACGTCACTTTATATCGCCACTTGTGATATGGACCTTTATTACGCAGTCCGTCGCTTTTATTTCTTCCACATCACAAGATCGTATAAAGCTTATTTTATCCACACTAACAAATCATACATATTTAGAGAGCAATTTTTATTGCTTGCAACAATTACAACTTACTTGAAGGATCTTACTCAATCCATAGGTAGATATGGTAGACTCTCATGGCAAAACTGGGTTTAAGGATATTTGGAAGCACAAGTAGTATCTCTACTTGGTGCAAAGAATTTGGCTAGCATGAGGGGGAAAGGCAAGATCAACATGTTGGATGATCCAAGACAATATTATTTATTTTGGATGTAAGATAACATAACCCATTACGTTGTCTTCCTTGTCCAACCTCAACTTTTTAGCATGTCATATTTTAATGAGTTCTCACAATCATAAAAGATGTCCAAGATAGTATATTTATATGTGAAAACCTCTCTTTCTTTATTACTTCCTATTAATTGCAATGATGACCAAAACTATGTTTGTCAACTCTCACCAACTTTTATTCATCATACTCTTTATATGTGAAGTCATTACTCTCCATAAGATCCATATGATCTCTTTAATTCTTTTTATTCTTTCTCTTCTCTTTTATTTTTATTCCCTCAAGATCATAGCAAGATAACCAAGCCCTTGACTCAAAACTAATCTTTATTATATATATAGCTCACGGACTCGATTACATAGAAGGATCATAAAGCAAAACTCAAAACTAGATCATACTAAAACTTTATTCTACTAGATCAAGATATTACCAAAAGGATCGAACTAAGAAAAATGGTAAAGATAGGAGTGTGATGGTGATACGATACCGGGGCACCTCCCCCAAGCTTGGCAATTGCCAAGGGGAGTGCCCATACCCATATGTTTATATCTCTTTCCTCGAGTGTGGTGATGGTGGAGTTGTTGATGATGTAGGCTTGTCATCCATCTTCCAAGGCATAGGCTCACCATCGTAAAAGGATGATCGAGTCTCTGGGATCCTCAAATATGCAGCCAAACTCATCCTCTTGAATCTATATTCATACTCATAGTTTTGGTTTTGCAGGTCATAGATCTGGGCTTGGAGGTGCTCAATTTTCTCGTGAAGCTCGAAGATGGCCTCCCCAATGTTCTTGGCATCCAGCTGGTGGTTGCTGGTGAACTCCGTGATCATTATATGATTGGCGTCGAGTCCACGCTCCACCATCTCCTGGCACTTGAAGACTTGTTGCTCCATTGCCTCGAGCCTTGTCTCCACACTTCCGGTCCTCCTTGGTCCCTCAACATTGCGGATGTGCAGCAACCCCTCACGCATCTCAATGGTTTGAGCATGTTGCAGCACTTCCGCGAGGTAGGGGTTGATGACCTTCTTGAAGAACTTGTCCTTGGGGGCACTTGGAGACGTCATGGTGATCTAGATCTCTCAGAAAAACAGCTCGAAACAAAAACAGAGGATATTAGCGTGGTACGGTGGTCAAAACTTTTGGGAGATTATACAATGAATTTTTACCGACCAAAAGAAGTATCATGCAAGAAAACGGAGTCCGGAGGGCACACAAGGTGCCCACAAGGCAGGGGGCGCACCCTCCACCCTCGTGGAAGCCTCATGTCCTTCCCGGACTACTTCTTATATTCCTATTTTCTTAAATATTCCAAAATGGAGAAAAAATTGCTATTAGAATTGTTTTGGAGTCCGTTGACTTACTGTACCAGATACCTCTTCCTTTTCGGAGTCTGAAACATTCTGGAAAGTGTCCCTTATGTATTCCTCCGGGGTTACGGTTTCAATAACATTAGTTTCAACATTTATGGGATTACCTGAGATATAATGTTTGATTCTTTGACCGTTCACCACCCTTGGATTTGTGCCTTCGAAGTTGTTGATTTTTATTGCACCAGAACGATAGACCTCCTCGATGACGTAAGGACCTTCCCATTTAGAGAGGATTTTTCCTGCAAAAAATCTTAAACGAGAGTTGTATAACAATATATAATCACCTACATTAAACTCATGTTTTTATATCCTTTTGTCATGCCATCTTTTAACTTTTTCTTTAAATAGTTTGGCATTCTCATAGGCCTGGTTTCTCCATTCATCAAGTGAGCTAATGTCAAAAAGCCTCTTCTCACCGGCAAGTTTGAAATCATAATTGAGCTCTTTAATGGCCTAATATGCCTTATGTTCTAGTTCGAGAGGTAAGTGACATGCTTTTCCATAAACCATTTTATACGAAGACATACCCATAGGATTTTTATATGCGGTTCTATAAGCCCATAATGCATCATCAAGTTTCTTGGACCAATTGTTTCTAGATCTATTAACAGTCTTTTGCAAAATTAATTTAAGCTCTCTATTACTCAATTCTACTTGACCACTAGACTGTGGATGACATGGAGATGCAATTCTATGATTAACATCATACTTAGCAAGCATTTTACGAAAAGCACCATGAATAAAATGTGAACCACCATCAGTCATTAAATATCTAGGGACTCCAAACCTCCGAAAAATAACTTCTTTAAGCATCTTAATAAAGGTGTTATGATCAGCACTACTAGTTGGAATAGCTTCTACCCACTTAGTAACGTAATCAGCATCAACTAAAATATGTGTATACCCATTAGAGGAAGGAAATGGTCCCATATAATCAAAGCCCCAAACATCAAATGGTTCGATAACAAGTGAATAATTCATAGGCATTTCTTGACGTCTACTAATATTACGAATTCTTTGACATTCATCACAAGACAAGACAAACTTATGAGCATCCTTGAAGAGAGTAGGCCAATAAAAACCAGATTGCAATACCTTATGTGGAGTTCTATCTCCAACATGGTGTCCTCCATAAGCCTCTGAGTGACACTTGCGTAGGATCTGTTCCTGTTCATGCTCAAGAATGCAACGTCTAATAACACCATCTACTCCTTCTTCATAAAGGTGTGGGTCATCCCAGAAGTAATGTCTTAAATCATAGAAGAACTTTTTCTTTTGCTGGTATGTGAAACTAGGTGGTATAAATTTAGCAACAATATAATTAGCATAATCAGCATACCATGGAGGAGTGCGAGAAGCATTTATGACAACTAATTGTTCATCAGGAAAGCTATCATCAATAGGTAGTGGGTCGTCAAGAACATTCTCTAACCTAGACAAGTTGTCTGCAACGGGGTTCTCAGCTCCCTTTTTATCGATATAATATGCAAATCAAATTCTTGTAGCAAGAGAACCCATCTAATAAGTCTAGGTTTAGCATCTTTCTTTTCCATAAGATATTTAATAGCAGCATGATCAGTGTGAATAGTTACTTTAGAATCAACAACATAAGGTCTGAACTTATCACAAGCAAATACAACTGCTAAAAATTCTTTTTCAGTAGTAGCATAATTTCTTTGGGCACTGTGTAGAGTTTTACTAGCATATTGGATAACATTTAATTTCTTATCAACTCTTTGTCCTAGAACAGCACCTACAGCATAATCACTAGCATCACACATAATTTCAAAGGGTAGATTCCAATCAGGAGGCTGAACAATAGGTGCAGAAATCAAAGCTTTCTTAAGTACTTCAAATGCTTCTACACAATCATCATCAAAGACAAATGGGACATCTTTTTGTAAGAGATTAGTCAGGAGCCTAGAAATTTTAGAGAAGTCCTTAATGAACCTCCTATAAGGGGATTAGTCAGGGGCCTAGAAATTTTAGAGAAGTCCTTAATGAACCTCCTATAAACCCGGCATGACCAAGGAAACTTCTTATACCTTTAATGTCCTTAGGACACGACATATTTTCAATAGCATCAACTTTACCTTTATCAACTTCAATACCTCTTTCAGAAATTTTATGCCCCAAGACAATACCTTCATTAACCATAAAGTGGCACTTCTCCCAATTCAAGACAAGATTAGTTTCTTCACATCTCTGCAAAACTCGATCAAGGTTGCTTAAGCGATCATCAAAAGAAGTTCCATATATGGAGAAATCATCCATGAAAACATCAACAATCTTTTCACAAAAGTCAGAGAATATAGCATTCATACATCTTTGAAAGGTAGCAGGTGCATTGCATAAACCAAAAGGCATACATCTATAAACAAAGGTACCGAAAGGGCAAGTAAAAGTTGTCTTATCTTGATCCTTTTTTGACACAGGTATTTGAGAAAAACCAGAAGAACCATCTAGAAAGCAAAAATGTGTATGTTTGGATAATCTTTCTAGCATTTGATCAATAAAAGGTAAAGGGTAATGATCCTTTTTAGTATCTTTATTTAATTTGCGGAAATCAATTACCATTCTATAACCTATAACAATTCTTTGTGGGATAAATTCATCTTTATCATTAGGAACAACAGTAATACCTCCCTTCTTAGGGACACAATGGACATGACTTACCCACTGACTATCAGCAACGGGATAAATTATACCTGCCTCCAGAAGCTTTAGTATTTCTTTTCTTACCACTTCTTTCATCTTAGGATTTAACCGTCGTTGGTGATCAACAACCGGTTTCGCGTGTTTCTCCAATTTTATTTTGTGCTGGCATAGAGTGGGATTAATGCCCTTAAGATCATCAAGAGTATATCCAATAGCAGCACGATGCTTCTTTAGAGTTTTCAATAATCTCTCTTCTTCATGCTCTAAAAGGTTAGCACTAATAATAACAGGATATATCTTCTTTTCATCAAGATAAGCATATTTAAGAGTATCAGGTAATGGTTTAAGCTCAAACACCGGATCACCCTTGGGTGGAGGAGGATCCCCTAGGATTTGAACAAGCAAGTTGTGTTTCAAAATAGGTCCCTGTTGAAAGAATACTTCATCTATTTCCCTTCTTTCATTCATAAACAACTCATTTTCATGGTCTAGCAAATATTGTTCTAAAGGATCATTAGGAGGCACGACAATTGAAGCAAGACCAATAATTTCATCCTCACTAGGCAATTCTTTATCATGGGGTTGTCTACGAAATTTAGCAAAATTAAACTCATGAGACATATCCCCCAAACCAATAGTAACGACATCCTTTTTGCAGTCTATCTTAGCATTAACAGTATTCAAGAAGGGTCTACCAAATATATTGGGACAAAAGTTATCTTGTGGGGAACCAAGAACAAGAAAATCAGCAGGATATTTAACTTTCCCACACAATCAACATCTCTAACAATCCCAACTGGTGAAATAGTATATCTATTGGCCAGCTTAATTGTAACGTCTATCTCTTTATCTCAGCAGGTGCAATATCATGCATAATTTCTTTGTATAAGGAATGAGGTATTGCACTTGCACTAGCACCCATATCACATAAGCCATGATAGCAATGATCTCATATTTTAACAGAAATAACAGGCATGCCTACAACAGGTCTATGTTTATTTTTAGTATCGGGTCTCGCAATTCTAGCAGCTTCATCACAGAAGTAAATAACATGCCCATCGATATTGTCGGCCAAGAGATCTTTAACCATAGCAATACTAGGTTCAACTTTAATTTGCTTAGGGGTGTAGGTGTTCTAGTATTACTCTTACGAACCACAGTTGAAGCTTTAGCATGATCCTTTATTCTAACAGGGAAAGGTGGTTTCTCAATATAAGCAGTAGGAACAACATGATCAACATTATATTTATAAGTGATAGTCTTTTCTTCAACTTTAATAGGTGCAACTACTTTTACTTCAATGGTAGGACTATATTTAAACCACTTCTCCTTAGGGAGGTCAACATGAGTAGCAAAGGATTCACAGAAAGAAGCTACTATCTCAGAGCCAAGTCCATATTTAGTGCTAAATTCACGGAAAACATTGGTATCCATAAAAGATTTAACACAATCAAACTTGGGTGTTATACCTGACTCCTTACCTTTGTCGAGATCCCAATCTTCAGAGTTGCGTTTAATTCTTTCCAATAAATCCCATTTGAATTCAGTAGTCTTCATCATAAAAGAACCAGTACAAGAAGTATCGAGCATGGAGCGATTATTGAGACAAAGCCGAGCATAAATTTTTTGAATAATAATTTCTCTTGAGAGCTCATGATTGGGGCATGAATATAACATTGACTTAAGCCTGCCCCAAGCTTGAGCGATGCTTTCTCCTTCGCGAGGCCAAAAATTATATATATAATTACGATCGCAATGAAAAAGATGCATAGGATAAAACTTCTGATGAAATTCCAATTTCAATCGGTTGTAGTTCCATGATCCCATATCATCACATAGCCTAAACCATGTCAATGCCTTTCCCTTCAAAGATAAAGGGAAGACCTTCTTCTTGATAACATCCTCGGGCATACCTGCAAGCTTAAATAATCCACAAACTTCATCCACATAGATTAAGTGCAAATCGGGATGCAGTGTTCCATATCCTGTAAAAGGATTAGCTAGCAATTTCTCAATCATACCTGAAGGATTTTCAAAGTAAACATTTTCAGTAGGTTCAGTAGGTTGAGGAGCAACTCTTTGCTCTACTGGTCGGGGTGAAGATACCCCGAACAAACCCCTCAAAGGATTGTGTTCCATAGTAACAAGTGACAGTAAATTTCAGCACACTATATAAATTTTTCCTTACCAAATTTCACCTACCAAAGGCGCTACACTCCCCAGCAACGACGCCAGAAAAGAGTCTTGATGACCCACAAGTATAGGGGATCTATCGTAGTCCTTTCGATAAGTAAGAGTGTCGAACCCAACGAGGAGCAGAAGGAAATGATAAGCAGTTTTCAGTAAGGTATTCTCTGCAAGCACTGAAATTATCGGTAACAGGTAGTTTTGTGATAATGTAATTTGTAATGGGTAACAAGTAATAAAATTAAATAAGGTGCAGCAAGATGGCCCAATCCTTTTTGTAGCAAAGTACAAGCCTGGAAGAACTCTTATATAAAGGAAAGCGCTCCCGAGGACACATGGGAATTATCGTCAAGCTAGTTTTCATCACGTTCATATGATTCGGGTTCGGTACTTTGCTAATTTGATATGTGGGTGCACCGGTGGTTGGGTACCGCCCTTCCTTGGACAAGTATCCCACTTATGATTAACCCCTGTTGCAAGCATCTGCAACTACAAAAGAAGTATTAAGGTAAACCTAACCATAGCATGAAACATATGGATCCAAATCAGCCCCTTACGAAGCAACTCATAAACTAGGGTTTAAGCTTCTGTCACTCTAGCAACCCATCATCTACTTATTACTTCCCAATGCTTTCCCCTAGGCCCAAACAATGGTGAAGTATCATGTAGTTGACGTTCACATGACACCACTAGAGGAGACACAACATACATCTCATCAAAATATCGAATGAATACCAAATTCACATGACTACTTATAGCAAGACTTCTCCCATGTCCTCAGGAACAAACGTAACTACTCACAAATCATATTCATGTTCATAATCAGAGGGGTATTAATATACATAAAGGATCCGAACATATGATCTTCCACCGAATAAACCAACTAGCATTAACTACAAGGAGTAATCAACACTACTAGTAACCCACAGGTACCAATCTGAGGTTTTGAGACAAAGATTGGATACAAGAGATGAACTAGAGTTTGAGATGAGATGGTGCTGGTGAAGCTGTTGATGGAGATTGACCCCCTCCCGATGAGAGGATCGATGGTGGTGACGATAGTGATGATTTCCCCCTCCCGAAGGGATGTTTACCCGGTAGAACAGCTCTGCAGGAGCCCTAGATTGGTTCCGCCATGGTTCCGCCTCGTGACATTGGAGTTTCGTCCTGTGAGCTTGCTTATGATTTTTTCTCGGACGAAAGACTTCATATAGCAGAAGATGGGCACCGGAGGCCTGCCAGGGGGCCCATGAGACAGGGGCAAGCCCAGGGGGTAGGGCGCGCCCCCACCCTCGTGGCCAGGGTGTGGGGCCCCTCTGGTAAATTCTTCCGCCAGTATTTTTTATATATTCCAAAACTTGCTCCCGTGAAGTTTTAGGATTTTGGAGTTGTGTAGAATAGGTCTCTAATATTTTCTCCTTTTCCAGCCCAGAATTGCAGCTGCCGGCATTCTCCCTCTTCATGTAAACCTTGTAAAATAAGAGAGAAAAGGCATAAGTATTGTGACATAATGTGTAGTAACAGACCATAATGCAATAAATATCGATATAAAGCATGATGCAAAATGGACGTATCACACATCACTATAAGCCTTGCAAACAATGTGACTAATGAGTTAGTTACGGGATGTTGCATTACAGAACGAGTAAAGAGACTTGCCGGTAATGAGATTGAACTAGGTATGATGATACCGGCGATCGAATCTCGGGCAAGTAACATATTGATGACAAAGGGAACAACGTATGTTGTTGTGCGGTTTGACCGATAAAGATCTTCGTAGAATATGTAGGAACCAATATGAGCATCCAGGTTCCGTTATTGTTTATTGAGCGGAGATAAGTCTCGGTCATGTCTACATAGTTCTCGGACCCGTAGGGTCCGCACGCTTAACGTTCAATGATGATGGGTATTATGATTTTATGTGTTTTGATGTACCAAAGGTAGTTCGGAGTCCCGGATGTGATCACGAACATGACGAGGAGTCTCGAAATGGTAGAGACATGAAGATTGATATATTGGAAGGTTATGTTCGGACACCAGAATGGTTTTAGATGAGTTCGGGCATATACCGTAGTACCGGGAGGTTATCAGAACCCCTTGGGGGCTTAATGGGCCTACATGGGCTTTAGTGGAAGAGAGAGGAGGCGGCCAAGAGGTGGGGGCACGCCCCCCAAGCCCAACCGAATTGGGACGGGGGTCGGCCCCCTTTGCTTCTTCTTCTCTTCCCCTTCCTTCCCCCTCCTATTAGGACTAGGAAAGGGGGGATACCTACTCCTAGTAGGAGTAGGAATCCCCCCTTGGGGGCGCACCATGAGGGTCGGCCCCCCCTCCTCCCCTCCTTTATATACGGGGGAGGGGGGCACCCCATAGACATACAAGTTGACAACTATTTTAGCCGTGTGCGGTGCCCCCTCCACAGATACACACCTGGGTCATATCGTCGTAGTGCTTAGGTGAAGCCCTGTGCCGGTAACTTCATCATCACCGTCAACACGCCGTCGTGCTGACGAAATACTCCCTCGGCCTCATTTGGATTAAGAGTACGAGGGGCGTCATTGAGCTGAACGTGTGCAGATCGCGGAGGTGCTGTGCGTTCGGTACTTGATCGGTTGGATTCCGAAGATGTTCGAGTACATCAACCGCGTTTCTTAACACTTCCGGTTTCGCTCTATGAGGGTACGCATGCATACTCTCCCCTCTCGTTGCTATGCATCCCTAGATAGATCTTGCATGATCGTAGGAATTATTTTGAAATACTATGTTCCTCAACATCCCAAGCCATCCACGAGGGTAGAGGGCACGCCCTACCCCCCTGGGCATGCCCCCTGCGTCGTGGATGACTCGGAGACCCCCTGACGTGAGACCGATGCCAAAAATTCCTATAAATACAGAAACCCCTGAAAAGAAACCTAGATCAAGAGTTCCACCGCCGCAAGCCTCTGTAGCTATCAAAAACCAATCGGGACCTTGTTTTGGCACCCTCCCGAAGGGGGGAATCATCACCGGTGGCCATCTTCATCATCTCGGCGCTCGCCATGACGAGGAGGGCGTAGTTCACCCTCGGGGCTGAGGGTATGTACCAGTAGCTATGTATTTGATCTCTCTCTCTCTCGTGTTCTTGATATGGCACTACTACCTCTTGAGCATGTGTTGGTTTTCCCTTGAAGAGGAAAGGGTGATGCAGCAAAGTAGTGTGAATATTTCCCTCAGTTTTTGAGAACCAAGGTATCAATCCAGTAGGAGATTATACGCAAGTCGCCTAGTACCTACACAAACAATCAAGAACCTTGCAACCAATGCGATAAAGGAGCTGTCACTCCCTTCACGGCCACTTGCAAAAGTGAGATCTGATAAAGATAATAAGGTAAATATTTTTGGTATTTTTGTTGTATAGATTGAAAATTAAAGATTGCAAAATAAAATAAATAGTAAACTAGAATTGTAGACCAGAAACTTATATGATATAAATTAGACCCGGGGGCCATAGGTTTCACTAGTGGCTTCTCTCATGATAGCATGTATTACGGTGGGTGACAAATTACTGCCGAGCAATTGATAGAAAAGCACATAGTTATGAGAATATCTAGGCAATGATTATGGAATATAGGCATCATGTCTATGTTATGTGGACCGAAACAATTCTGCATCTACTACTATTACTCCAAACATCGACCGCTATCCAGCATGCATCTAGAGTATTAAGTTCATAAGAACAGAGTAACGCATTAGGCAAGATGACATGATGTAGAGGGATAAACTCAAGCAATATGATATAAAACCCATCTTTTCATCCTCGATGGCAACAATACAATACTTGCCTTGCTGCCCCTACTGTCACTGGGAAAGGACACCGCAAGATTGAAACCCAAAGCTAAGCACTTGACCCATTGCAAGAAAGATCAATCTAGTAGGCCAAACTAGACCGATAATTTGAAGAGACTTGCAAAGATATCAAATCATGCATATAAGAATTCAGAGAAGAACCAAATATTGTTCATAGATAAACTTGATCATAAATCCACAATTCATCGGATCTCGCCAAACACACCGCAAAATAATATTACATCGAACAGATCTCCAAGAACATCAGGAGAACTTTGTATTGAGAACCAAAGAGAGAGAATAAGCCATCTAGCTAATAACTATGGACCCGAAGGTCTGTGGTAAACTACTCACACATCATCGGAGAGGCTATGGTGTTGATGTACAAGCCCTCCGTGATCGATTCTGTCAGGACCCCGATTCCAAGTCACATCGATCTAGTCAGTAACACCTCATATCACTTTGCGGCCTCACGCATGGTATTCCCACGGGTGTCACCTTACCATGGACCGGGACCGTTTGCGCCTTTTGGCTCACGTATATGATAGTGTTGAGAGCATCCATATGACAGAGAACCCGGGCCGACATGACTAGTCGTGAACCCAAAGTGGCACTAACTTACGGGGACAGGCATACATGAATCAACATCGAGCATGTTGGTCAGCAGGTTGTGAATCCGGGCTGTAGCACTGGGCTAACAGGACTCCGGGAACCCGGGCTGTAGCAGGCTAGGCAGGACTCCGGATGTCACCGCATGACATTTCCGCGAAGGGACAGACACAGGAACGAAGTGAATCACATGCCGGCCAGTCAAGTGCTCTGGAGCAGTAGTGCTGGGCTAGCAGGACTCCGGTGAACCGGGCTGTAGCGGACTACTATGGCTCATGGAAGCACAAGACTACATTTCCCCATAAGAGAGGCTACCAAGGATAAACAACTAGGTTGTCGGATCCCACACATACCAAGCATTTCAATCATACACACAATATGCTCAATATGTGCAATACAACATGGCATCACAACAAGACTCTACGACTTAGAGTATTTATTCATTAGGCTTCGAGGAGCGAGATATTACAAACATGGGTCTCATGACCCAACAATCATAGCATACAATCAAAGCACATGTGGAAGCTTAACATGTCTGAGTACAGACATCTATAAATGAAGAAGGCTGAGGAGCCTGACTATCTACAAGACCCTCCCAAGGGTACAAGATCATAGCTGAGCTAACAAGCTAAACGTCGAAGTCCACGTGGAACTACTAGCGAGACTGAAGTCTCTCTACAAAACATAAATTAAGCAAACGTGAGTACAAATGTACCCAGCAAGACTTACATCAGAACTAAATACATATGCATCTGTATCAACAAAGGGGTAGTGGAGTTTAACTACAGCAAGCCAACTTTGACTCAGTGGCTATCCTGAACTACGACTGCAAGTAACACTTTTGAGGTGGCGCACACGAGTCCACAAATTCACCATACCAATACACCACTATGGATCCGCTCCCATCTCCCTGCGAGAACGCCATCCATAGCACTCACACTTATCTTGCGCATTTTAGAGTATCCACTTTCACTTGTCTATGAACTATGCAAGGGGTCCAAGTTTCCATATCCGAGGAATCCGGCTATTCGAATAGATAATGAAAACCCTGCAGGGGTGTACTTCTTCACACACGCTCTCGCCACTTACCACCATGTACACGTCATGTATCTCGGCAACCTTCAAGCAGAAGCCTGGTGAGGGAGTCGGCCACGACCTGACTAATCACACAAGTCTCTCGTCTAGGTTTATCGCCTATTCGGGTTCCATCCGCAAAGAGATCCGGCCGGGGTGTCGCTCACGGCCCCAAACGATGTGTGCAGGGTTCCCAAGCCCACCATCCGGGTGCTACTTGGTACACCGGGCCACTGTGCCTAGTCTGTCCCAAGCCCACCTGTATCGGGTGCCACTTGGTAGACTACTAACACTACCTACAAACACCAGAAACTAGTTGCAACTCCTGGACAGAGATAAGGTTGATTAATAAGTCGAGAGAGCTTGGAGCGCCCAGAGCCCAATGTGTGGTAGTAACTGTTCCTGGATCACAAACACAGGACTCAGTTCGTGAGGACGGCTGCAATGAGACAACCCACCATGTACTCCTACATGGCCTCTCACCGCTACCTTTACCAAATCGTGTTCACACACTTAGCTCTCAACAGTAGGACATGTTCACAACTTTCCAATTCATCCCCGATGAATCAGACCTCACACAAATCTAAGCAATAGCAGGCATGACAAACAAGCATGAATGAGTTGGCACATCAGGGCTCAAACAACTCCTACTCATGCTAGTGGGTTTCATCTATTTACTGTGGCAATGATAGGTCATGCAGAGGAAAGGGGTTCAACTACCGCAGCATGTAACAGTTGAATCGTTGTTGTCCTAATGCAGTAAAAGAGAGCAGGAGCGAGAGAGTGGGATTGTATCGGAATGAACAAGGAGGTTTTGCTTACCTGGCACTTCTGAAGATATTATAGCTCTTCATCGGTGTCATCGAACTCATCGTCGGGATACGCCAACCGAGAGGGGACAAGCACCGGCAATAGAGAAGAACACAATCAATGCAAATGCGACAATATGATGCATGATCAGGGCATGTATATGTGATGTTGTTTGTGCTAATGCAAGCTAGAATATATTGAAATGAGTCCATTTGAACAAAAGATTCAAATGCAAACCCATTTTATGAAGTCATATTAGTGCATTAACTTGATTCACCTAAACAGCAAGGTTAAAGTGTTCTAACATGCATGAAACTAGTACAGATGGAAATATTGGATTTTTCTGATCATATTTCATATATAATTTATTTCATTCTGAGCTACGGTTGATTTTATATGAATTCTAGAAGTTTATACTATTTTCTGGAATTTCCTGAATAAGAATAAATCCAGAAAAGGCATTACTGCGTCAGCATTGCGTCATGCTGACCTCAGCAGGTCAACAGACCCGGTCCAGGTCAAACCTAACCAGTGGATCCACTGGTCAGTGTCTCAGTGCTATTTAGGGACACTGACGTGTGGGCCCAGTCAATGGCCACGTCAACATGGTCAATGCTGACGCATGGGGCCACTGGTATTAGTTAATACTAAGCAGAAACTTAATCTAAGCTTAATTAGGTGGCGGGGCCCTACTGTCAGTCTCACTAGGTGGTAACTAACTGCATCATTAGCCTAAACTAATCTGCCACGTCACATCGCCGGAGTTACGCAGGCGGCGGCCAAAACGCGGCGGAGACACACTAGGTTGGCTCGGGTTTTGCCCACGATCAACCAAATCGACCGTAGTTTGGTCCTACGCGTAGCTGGGACTCGCGCGCATCTGGTAGGGCAAACGGAAGGGACTGGGGTGGAGCGAGCTCGCCGGAGTCGAGCTCGTAGCGGCGGCCGGCGTTCGGATGTTGAGCGAGACGGGGCTACAGAGCATGGGGAGATGGATGGGTGTGTGCGTTATGCTCAGGGGAGTGCGGTCAGTTCGGTGGTGAGCTCAGACGCGAATGGCGGTTGCTAGAACAACGGCGGCGTCATGCGCGGTGGAGCCGAGCTCTCGGCCATGGCGGAGATGCATCCTGGAGCTCACGAACGCGAGCGGGAAGAGAGGGTTTCAGCATGGAGGCTCACAGCGGGTCTGGAAGCAACAACGGCAAGATGCTCGGCGGCTCGGGGAGGCTTCAGAGTCGGTGAATCATCGGCGGCGATCCACGGCCGAAGGTTGAAGAGGACGGCCTAGGCAAGGCTGTGGCACGTCTGGCGTCACATGGCTTGGTCGAGAGGAAGAGGGAGTCGCGGCAGATCCTCTGGGCAGTACGGAGAGGGGTAGGGTGGCCGGTGGCGGCGGTAACGGAGAGCGGCGGCGACGGGCGTGTTCGGTCGTGCTCGGAGAGGGAGCTAGAGGAGAGGAAGAGAGCTCCAGAGTGAGGGGGAGTTAGAGTGGGTCGAGGGCGGTCCAGAGGGAGGGGACCAGCACGGGGACGCCAAGCAGGAGGTGGCGCTGCTCGGCTGCGGCATGCCTGGCACGCAGCTGCTCCTACTGGCAGCAGCTTGAAGAAGCTCGCTGGAGCTAGTGGGTTGGGCCTCTCTGGTGGGCTGGACCAGCGGGAGTTGGGCCAGGTAGGCTGGACAGGTAAGCTCCAGGTAAGGTTGCTCTATTTTATTTTTCTGTTATGTTTTCTTTTGTTAAATATTCTGCCACTGTTCAAAATTAAAACTATTTCAAAACAGTGACAAAACCCTTTGAATAATTTTATGTTGCAAAATGGACATTTCCAAATGCACATAAAATGTTTCAAAGATATTTGAAATTATATTCTAGTTATATGAATATAACTCAAATTCAAATAGCTATTGATTTAAATTCAGTGTCCCAAAAATAAATCCTTAAAAATGTTCCTAAATTCTGGTTTGATATATAGCTCTTGCCAAAATTCTCAAACATTACAAAAGGACATCTTGGAAACAAAGAATGAGATTTCCAGAGTTATTTGTGCTTCTTTTATTTAAGTTTATGAGGCTTCCACTTTCCTCAATTCCAAGTTTCAGAAATTTCGACATGATGCAAGCAAGATACAAACACTAGGCAGCACCAGAAGCTAGGGATGTGACAGCTCACCCCTACTAAACAAGAATCTCGTCCCGAGATTCAAGTCGTGAAGCAAGAAGACAAAGGGACACAAGCTAACACAATCTTCACGATCCAAATGTCTTTCTCGAGGATGTTGATTCATTGCATCACCTTGATCTCGACGTCTTGCTTTGAGAAAACTAACATGACAATGAGAGGAAAGGGAAAACTCTAGAAGGATTGATCTTATCTAAGATCGAACAACTCAGGATCAACTCGTGGAGCGAGACGCTAAAACAACTCTCGAGCTGAGACACGAAGCATACATCGAGAGGAATGGAGTGAAACACATAACAAAGGTTCACTAGGTAGGCAACAATTCCACACCTAAGAGGGTGGTGGACGGTTGCCAACGTAGCGAGGAATTGAGTTGCCATGACACCAAAATGAGACATCTTGGAGGAGGGTGACCCGTAGAATCATCCCTTAAGTGGCAAAAAGAATTACTTTTGATCCAGAGATCAATAAAATTCTCTATACCAGCTTAGGGAAAATCTCGAGCAATCGTTTGAAGAAGTTCGAAAGAATGACATACCCTGACTAGAATAGATGATGTGGACTACCTTGCTGAAGACAATGCAATGGATGATTTTGCTTATCATCGGAAATGGATGGGACCCATGGTAAGCCCACTTTTGAAGATGATCCTGGACAACAATTACTGAGGTGCAAGCTGGGAATAAAATGCAAATGCTGGGAAGGATCCTGTAACTGGGGAAAAACTCAACAGTAGAGAGTGATTCCACTGTTTGAATGGCTTTAGCATATTCGAGGAAATCGAGAGCACAAGGACCCCGAAGGAACAACTTCTGGAATAAGTTGCACTAAATCCTCATGGAGAAAATGGTCAAATAGCTCAATCAAGATACTACAATGATAGATCTTCTGGATAGGTGTGTCGGCCAGAACATCAACCTTGTCGGGGACCTACATCATAGATCTTGGAAAAGTCCCAACCATCATATCTTCCTGAGATTCAGATCTCGTTGGTAACAGGATATTCCAGACCAATCGAGTCTAGAAGAAAATGAAAGTTTGCAACACAAATCAACGAGATGGCGTTGCGAGATTCTCGGGAAATGGACTATGGTAGTAAGCTCCAAAACATGAGCTGGTTCTGCTAACACATGTGAACATGTTGTCCCAGACAAGCATGACCACGTAGTAGTCTTATAATAAAAACACTACCGAGTTCAGGTGGGGAACCATCATCGAGGATAACAAAATCCTTGCATAAGGCATGCTCTTAAGAAGGAACTTCTTCTCCTTGAACAAATCAATCAGTGGCTTCGTGTGCTAGGGAATACATATAGAGTGGAGGTAATTAATCTACCAAACCATATAATACATTCGCACATGCATAACTAACTTGGGATGGTACCAGAGGAAACAAAACAATCTTTCTCGAACTCATGGCGGCAACTTGCTCCAAATGCACATGAATTTGAGGAAGTCACTTCTTCCATCCAAGCATAAGCTTTATGAACGGAACACGAAGGCATTTCTTACAAAGTTTCCAATACTAGGTTGATGTTCAACATGAATCATGGGGAAGACAAAATGCTACTAATGGGCTCAATAGCAACTCATCGGAATTTCCATATCCCTGAACTTCCACCATCATGTGAACACGGTGATTGCATTGGTCAGACCAAAATATGTAATGGTGTATGCTCGAGGGATCAACCACGAGTAAGGCAACATTACAAACATCGTTGGTTCTGATTTGACTTGACGATAGCCCATACTCAAGTCAAAGTTTTGACAAGATGATAGACCCAGCAACTGATCACGAGGACCAATTGATGAAGATATCATCTTGCTTCAACAACTATCAAAACACAAGGATATCCCTTTGGGATGAACTAAGTCGGACAAGCTATCATATTCCAACTCTCCAAGTTGTCATTTAGCTTAACCAACTATTTCAGGGTATCCAACACAAATTCTTGGAGAAATAGCGGTTTATAGAAAAATCAACTTGATCACAAAGTCAACATAGCAGTCAGGTCATAACCAGGTAATACTTCCGAGAGGATATTCGGAAAATCACGAACCACCGATATGTTACTAAGCTCAAGATCAATCTTGCTTTTCAGGGCAAGACGATATGATCAAGGGAGCGAGGGATTGACACAATCCTAACTCATTGATCGAAGAGTGCACCAGGAAATATGGACTAGGTAGCAAGATCAATCTTAGAATGGTAGTTCAATAACCAACACGCTAAGAATGAGAATATTGTCCATTTACTACCAAGCAACGAGTTGCTCGGAGTATTGATTTCACACATCACAATTCACTTGTCGGCATTCCGGTTACAACAACACGAGGACCGAGGAATGAATGATGATGGTGAGAAGTATCACTGCATCAAGAATTCATAAGAGGTGGTGTAATTCTTAAGACATTCTTGACATAAAGAAGGTAACACTCCAAGGTAGAACAGAGCAAAAGCTGGATTGGCATTTTGATCCATGGCGTACAACTACTTTGACCCAATCCTAGAAATGGATAAGGTACTGGAGTTTGTTTCTCCTAGTCATTCCAGAATAGAATGGCTTGACGGACCACAAGAATGATAGGCACCGATGAACGAATGCTCACATACTCTTGACTATCAATTGATAGATGAAGGTCGGAATATAACTGAAGGGGGACAAATCAAAGGAACATATAACTTTCTGAGTTGTGGATGCATAGATTAGTATGTCGAACGAGTTCAACATATTTCTTCCAGATAACCCATGCAGAAAGGTAGAACGGGCGGAATCACAATTATGAATGGAGAACTCCTCATGAGTACTCTAATGGTGATCTTTTGGTTCAAAGAACTTCTGCCTTAATGGTTCATGGTATTTGGAAGAAGGAAATACCACGGACCTCGAGGACTATCGCAAAGGTTACTAATATCCTAAAGGAACTAGCAACACTATCAACAAAAGGTAAGTAGAGTGAAACTTGGGCTCAAAAACCCAGAAATAGAATGCCTACTAACTAAATGGCATCACGGGATACATTCAAGAATGATGGCCAAAATCATCACAGTGGGGATACGGTAGCATTGCTAAATTCTCGAGGACATCTAGGGTCATAATACTAACTCCAACATACACGTCAAGGCAACGGAGTACCTCAACACACCGATTAGTGTGCTTAATCTGGCCCAAAATACAACAGAACATGGAGGAAAGATTTGCAAGTGCATCAGACTATTTAGAAACCTAGGATGACTCGGACAGCATAACGGCTGTAAATGCTCAAAATGATTTGAGACATCCTGCAAAGATGGTGGCATAACCTCTCAACATCACAATATCAAGGTTCTGAGGCCAGCTATGAACATATGGAAGTAGTAGGAACTAAACTAAGGCTTGAACTCAACAATCCTAGGCAACTACGGTTTAGTAACACGTCATCCTGAGAGATAGAAGAGAAGCCTAGTTCTTAACCCCGTAGAAAAGATAAGATGACTCGGATCAGAAGGTCATGAGGATAAGGAGTAAAAAGAGCCTTATGTTCCCATCCACAATCAATTCCCTTATATAACTAAAGCATTTCTAGACATGACTTCGACCAGTTTGGCTTGGTAATCCTACAGTCAGTCAGGCTCTGATACCAAAGCTGTCAGGACCCCGATTCCAAGTCACATCGATCTAGCCGGTAACACCTCATATCACTTTGCGGCCTCACGCACGGTATTCCCACGGGTGTCGCCTTACCATGGCCGGGGACCGTTTGCGCCTTTTGGCTCACGTATATGATAGTGTCGCTAGCATCCATATGACAGATAACCCGGGCCGACATGACTAGTCATGAACCCAAAGTGGCACTAACTTACGGGGACAGGCATACATGAATCAACATCGAGCATGTCGGTCAGTAGCGTGTGAATCCGGGCTGTAGCACCGGGCTAATAGGACTCCGGGAACCCGGGCTATAGCAGGCTAGGCAGGACTCCGGATGTCACCGCGTGACATTTCCCCGAAGGGACAGACACAGGAACGAAGTGAATCACATGCCGGCCAGTCAAGTGCTCTGGAGCAGTAGTGCTGGGCTAGCAGGACTCCGGTGAACCAGGCTGTAGCGGACTACTATGGCTCATGGAAGCACAAGACTACATTTCCCCATAAGAGAGGCTACCAAGGATAAACAACTAGGTTGTCGGATCCCACACATACCAAGCATTTCAATCATACACACAATATGCTCAATATGTGCAATACAACATGGCATCACAACAAGACTCTACGACTCAGAGTATTTATTCATTAGGCTCCGAGGAGCGAGATATTACAAACATGGGTCTCATGACCTAACAATCATAGCATACAATCAAAGCACATGCGGAAGCTTAACATGTCTGAGTACAGACATCTATAAATGAAGAAGGCTGAGGAGCCTGACTATCTACAAGACCCTCCCAAGGGTACAAGATCATAGCTGAGGTAACAAGCTAAACGTTGAAGTCCACGTGGAACTACTAGCGAGACTGAAGTCTCTCTACAAAACATAAATTAAGCAAACGTGAGTGCAAATGTACCCAGCAAGACTTACATCAGAACTAACTACATATGCATCTGTATCAACAAAGGGGTAGTGGAGTTTAACTGCAGCAAGCCAGCTTTGACTCAGTGGGTATCCTGAACTACGACTGCAAGTAACACTTTTGAGGTGGCGCACACGAGTCCACAAATTCACCATACCAATACACCACTATGGATCCGCTCCCGTCTCCCTGCGAGAACGCCATCCATAGCACTCACACTTATCTTGCGCATTTTAGAGTATCCACTTTCACTTGTCTATGAACTATGCAAGGGGTCCAAGTTTCCATATCCGAGGAATCCGGCTATTCGAATAGATAATGAAAACCCTGCAGGGGTGTACTTCTTCATATATGCTCTCGCCACTTACCACCATGTACACGTCGTGTATCTCGGCAACCTTCAAGCGGAAGCCTAGTGAGGGAGTCGGCCACGACCTGACTAATCACACAAGTCTCTCGTCTAGCTTTATCGCCTATTCAGGTTCCATCCGCAAGGAGATCCGGCCGGGGTGTCGCTCACGGCCCCAAACGATGTGTGCAGGGTTCCCAAGCCCACCATCCGGGTGCCACTTGGTACACCGGGCCACTGTGCCTAGTCTGTCCCAAGCCCACCTGTACCGGGTGCCACTTGGTAGACTACTAACACTACCTACAAACACCAGAAACTAGTTGCAACTCCTGGACAGAGATCTGGTTGATTAATAAGTCGAGAGAGCTTGGAGCGCTCGGAGCCCAATGTGTGGTAGTAACTGTTCATGGATCACAAACACATGACTCAGTTCGTGAGGACGGCTGCAATGAGACAACCCACCATGTACTCCTACATGGCCTCTCACTGCTACCTTTACCAAATCGTGTTCACACACTTAGCTCTCAACAATAGGACATGTTCACAACTTTCCAATTCATCCCCGATGAATCAGACCTCACACAACTCTAAGCAATAGAAGGCATGACAAACAAGCATGAATGAGTTGGCACACCAGGGCTCAAACAACTCCTACTCATGCTAGTGGGTTTCATCTATTTACTGTGGCAATGACAGGTCATGCAGAGGAAAGGGGTTCAACTACCGCAGCATGTAACAGTTGAATCGTTGTTGTCCTAATGCAGTAATAGAGAGCAGGAGCGAGAGAGTGGGATTGTATCAGAATTAACGAGGGGGTTTTGCTTGCCTGGCACTTCTGAAGATATTATAGCTCTTCATCGGTGTCATCGAACTCATCGTCGGGATACGCCTACCGAGAGGGGACAAGCACCGGCAATAGAGAAGAACACAATCAATGCAAATGCAACAATATGATGCATGATCATGGCATGTATATGTGATGTTGTTTGTGCTAATGCAAGCTAGAATATATTGAAATGAGTCCATTTGAACCAAAGATTCAAATGCAAACCCATTTTATGAAGTCATATTAGTGCATTAACTTGATTCACCTAAACAACAAGGTTAAAGTGTTCTAACATGCATGAAACTAGAATAGATGGAAAGATTGGATTTTTCTGATCATTTTTCATATATAATTTATTTCATTTTGAGCTACGGTTGATTTTATATGAATTCTAGAAGTTTATACTATTTTCTGGAATTTCCTGAATAAGAATAAATCCAGAAAAGGCATTACTGCGTCAGCATTGCGTCATGCTGACCTCAGCAGGTCAACAGACCCGGTCCAGGTCAAACCTGACTAGTGGGACCCACTGGTTAGTGTCTCAGTGCTGTTTAGGGACGCTGGCGTGTGGGCCCAGTCAATGGCCACGTCAACATGGTCAATGCTGACGCATGGGGCCACTGGTATTAGTTAATACTAAGCAGAAACTTAATCTAAGCTTAATTAGGTGGCGGGGCCCTACTGTCAGTCTCACTAGGTGGTAACTAACTGCGTCATTAGCCTAAACTAATCTGCCACGTCACATCACCGGAGTTACGCAGGCGGCGGCCAAAACGCGGCGGAGACACACTAGGTTGGCTCAGGTTTTGCCCACGATCAACCAAATCGACCGTAGTTTGGTCCTACTCGTAGCTGGGACTCGCGCGCATCTGGTAGGGCAAACGGAAGGGACTGGGGTGGAGCGAGCTCGCCGGAGTTGAGCTCGTAGCGGCGGCCAGCGTTCGGATGTTGAGCGAGACGGGGCTACAGAGCATGGGGAGATGGATGGGTGTGTGCGTTATGCTCAGGGGAGTGCGGTCAGTTCGGTGGTGAGCTCAGACGCGAATGGCGGTTGCTAGAACAACGGCGGCGTCATGCGCGGTGGAGCCGAGCTCTCGGCCATGGCGGAGATGCATCCTGGAGCTCGCGAACGCGAGCGGGAAGAGAGGGTTTCAGCATGGAGGCTCACAGCGGGTCTGGCAGCAACAACGGCAAGATGCTCGGCGGCTCGGGGAGGCTTCAGAGTCGGTGAATCATCGGCGGCGATCCACGACCGAAGGTTGAAGACGACGGCCTAGGCAAGGCTGTGGCGCGTCTGGCGTCATGTGGCTTGGTCGAGAGGAAGAGGGAGTCGCGACGGAGCCTCTGGGTGGTACGGAGAGGGGTAGGGTGGCCGGTGGCGGCGGTAACGGTGAGCGGCGGCGACGGGCGTGTTCGGTCGTGCTCGGAGAGGTAGCTAGAGGAGAGGGAGAGAGCTCTAGAGTGAGGCGGGAGTTTGAGGGGGTCGAGGGCGGTCCAGAGCGAGGGGACCAGCACAGGGAGGCCAAGCAGGAGGTGGCGCTGCTCGGCTGCGGCATGCCTGGCACGTAGCTGCTCCTACTGGCAGCAGCTTAAAGAAGCTCGCTGGAGCTAGTGGGTCGGGCCTCTCTGGTGGGCTGGACCACCGGGAGTTGGGCCAGGTGGACTGGACAGGTAAGCTCCAGGTAAGGTTGCTTTGTTTTATTTTCCTGTTATGTTTTCTTTTGTTAAATATTCTGCCACTGTTCAAAATTCAAAACAATTTCAAAACTATGACAAAACCCTTTGAATAATTTTATGTTGCAAAATGGACATTCCCAAATGCACATAAAATGTTTCAAAGAATTATATTCTAGTTATATGAATATAACTCAAATTCAAATAGCTATTGATTTAAATTCAGAGTCCCAAAAATAAATCCTTAAAAATGTTCCTAAATTCTGGTTTGATATATAGCTCTTGCCAAAATTCTCAAACATTACAAAAGGACATCTTGGAAACAAAGAATGAGATTTCCAGGGTTCTTTGCCCTTCCTTTATTTAAGTTTATGAGGCTTCCACTTTCCTCAATTCCAAGTTTCAGAAATTTAGACATGATGCAAGCAAGATACAAACACTAGGCAGCACCAGAAGCTAGGGATGTGACAGATTCCCCCTCCGGCAAATCGCCGGAAATGGCCCCAGATGGGATCTCATGGGTACAGAAGGTTGCGGCGGTATAAGAGTATATATAGGCGAAAGGAGTACGTCGGTGGAGCTACGAGGGCCCCACGAGGGTGGGGGCGCACCTACCCCCTGGGCGCGCCCTCCTGCCTCGTGGCCGCCTCATTGCGTCTCTGACTTCCACTCCAAGTCTCTTGGATTGCGTGTGTTCCAAGAAATATCCTTGCAAAGGTTTCGTTCCGTTTGATATTCCTTTTCTGCGAAACACTGAAATAGGCAAAAAAAACTGGCACTGGGCCTCTGGTTAATAGGTTAGTCCCAAAAATAATATAAAAGAGCATATTAAAGCCCATTAAACATCCAAAATAGATAATATAATAGCATGGAACAATCAAAATTAATAGATACGTTGGAGATGTATCAGGCACGATCTTGATGTACCACGAGCTTTGCTATTATAATTGGATCTTATGATGTTTCTCCCCCTCTATCTCCTTGTAATGGATTGAGTTTTCCCTTTGAAGTTATCTTATCAGATTGAGTCTTTAAGGATTTGAGAACACTTGATGTATGTCTGGCATGTGCTTATCTATGGTGACAATGGGATATTCATGTGATCCACTTGATGTATATTTTGGTGATCAACTTGCGAGTTTTGTGACCTTGTGAACTTATGCATAGGGGTTGGCATACGTTTTCGTCTTGACTCACCGGTAGAAACTTTGGGGAACTCTTTGAAGTTCTTTGTGTTGGTTGAATAGATGAATCTGAGATTGTGTGATGCATATCATATAATCATACTCGCGGATACTTGAGGTGACATTGGAGTATCTAGGTGACATTAGGGTTTTGGTTGATTTGTGTCTTAAGGTGTTATTTTACTATGAACTCTAGGTCTGTTTGTGACACTTATAGGAATAGCCCAATGGATTGATCGCAAAGAATAACTTTGAGGTGGTTTCGTACCCTACAGTAATCTCTTCTTTTGTTCTCTGCTATTAGTGACTTTGGAGTGACTCTTTGTTGGATGTTGCGGGATAGTTATGTGATCCAATTATGTTAGTATTGTTGAGAGGACTTGCACTAGTGAAAGTATGAACCCTAGGCCTTGTTTCAACGCATTGCAATACCGTTTACGCTCACTTTTATCATTTGTTACCTTGCTGTTTTTATTATTTCAGATTACAAACACCTATATCTACCATTCATATTGCACTTGTATCACCATCTCTTCGCCGAACTAGTGCACCTATACAATTTACCGTTGTATTGGGTGTGTTGGGGACACAAGAGACTCTTTGTTATTTGGTTGCAGGGTTGTCTGAGAGAGACCATCTTCATCCTACGCCTCCCACGGATTGATAAACCTTAGGTCATCCACTTGAGGGAAATTTGCTATTGTCCTACAAACCTCTGCACTTGGAGGCCCAACAATGTCTACAAGAAGAACTTTGTGTAGTAGACATCAATGCGTAGCAGGCCGGTCGTGCAGAGCTGTGTCGATGCAGGACGGGCCTGCATTGGCATCCACGCCGCGGTGGCGGGCGACCGGGGACGGAGCAAAGCCGAAGTTGACGCTCGTGTCCACCCGCGAGCATTGCAGCGCGATGCGTAGGATGAGCTCTTCGTAGCCCACCGCCTCATGGATGAAGCTGTCCCATTCATCATCATGGTTAGATCCATCGCCTCTACCAGTGCAGGTGCTTGATATCATGGATGGAGAACATGTGGGGGTAGGAAGATAAGGGCCGAAGAGTAGAGCGAGAGTGAAGTGACGCTAGGATTTGCTTCACGTAGCGTTTTTAATGGGGACAGAGTGGGGCCGGTGCAGGCCATATGGGCCGGCCTAATGTGGCGGACTTACGCTGGCGCGTCAGGGCATCCCCACATCAGCCCTAGATATGGGTTGGATATGAGGGGTGCCAGAGCCCAGGCATATGCGACTCCTATGAGGAGCGTGATTGGGTCAGGTTTTTTGAATCGGTCAGCGACCGGGCCATCCTCCCGGGACAGAAAGGGTTTGGGTTGGCCCATATGGAGGGCGGGGCTCCCCTTTTTATTCATTATTTCTATTTTGTTCCTTTTTCTTTCTATTTTTGATTTCTTATTCTATAAAAATGTTCGGATTTGAAAGAAGAAAAACAAATTTCGAAACATATTCACAAATTTGGAAAATATTCTCGGATTAAAAGAATGTTCTTTAATTCCAATAATGTTCATGATTTCAAAAAAGTGTTCATTGTTTCAAAAAATGTCTGTGAATTGAATGTTTATTGTGAATTTTAAAAAATGTCTGAGATTTAAAAAATAGTTCATGAATTTTACAAAAAAATTGAATTTGAAAATGGTCACGAAATTGAAATAATATCCGCAAATACAAAAATATTCATGAATATAAAAATGATCACAAATACAAAAAAATCATAAATTTAAAAATTACCGCAAATTTAACATTTTTTGAATTCAAACAATGTTCAAGAATTCAAAAATTGTTAGTGAATTCGAAAAATGATCCCAAATTCGATTTTTTTTGTTAATTTGTGTAGTATTGAATGCATTTTTTGTTTTTGAATATTTTTATCTTTTTGTTTTCCTTTTATAAAATTGAAGAATATAAAAGAACAAGAAATCCATAACAAGCCGAAAGAAAAAAAAACATAGGAGGAAAAGAAAAATGGTAAGAGGGAGTCTATGCTACTTGGGCCGGCCCAAATTCACGTAGCGACCATAAGCATTCGTTCACTAACCGTTGACCTTTGCATACTAAATAGGATCCGCCTAGGATTTCCCCCAACCCTAACCATTTCGCATTTGGTGCGTTAAGAAACCATTACTTTGATATTCGCAAACGGTCGCACACCTCCCCTCCACTCGGGCCTGCCCATTTACCATTTTTTTTCTTGTTTATATTAAACTTCAAAAAAGAAGCGGGCGCCATGAATCTAACTTGAGACATCTTCTTTCAATTTGAATCGAAGTAACCAACTAGGACTCCTCATTGGGTATGCCCATTTATTACTTTTGTCTTTTTCTTCTTTCTACTGTTCGCGCTTTGCTGGTTGGTTTTCTGAGCTGTTCATATTTGGGTTTTCTCTTCTTCTTTTTTTCTTTTTTTTAATTCATGATCTTTCACGTACTTATTTTTTAAAATTGATGTACTTTTTTCATAATTGTATTTTTTTTAAATTCGATAAACTTCTTTTCCAAAACGATGACCATTTTTCAAATTTGTGATTTTTCTGTCAAAATTGATAAATTTTTTTAAAAATCAATAAACTTGTTTGAAGTTTTGTGAAGTTTTCTTCAAAATCAATGAATTTTTGTTAAAACCATGTTTTTTCCTTCTAATTCATGTGCATTGGAAGTCAATGGCCAATGTCATGTCAGCAGTCAACTCCTCGCTGTCAACTGTCAGTGGGTCAGGGAGGCGGACGATGCACGTGACTACTATTGGCCTAACGGCACAAATTAGGGAGTCCCCAAATCCTATTATGCCCCAATGTGTGGTATATTTTATTTTTTATCAAAAATTATTTTAATGTTTTGCCCACGGATATAAAAAATATATTCATACATGTATTAGCGACTTCCGTGCAATGTATTTCGTAAATACATTAACATTTAGTACATAAATACTTTTTTTGTACATGAACATTTCTCGAATATGCGATGCAATTTTTTTATCAACACGCTTTTTTCATTTTCCTCAAAATAACCCTACCTTTTTCAACATTGGAATTTGACAAATTTTTAAAAACCTTTTCATTAAAACGAGTTTCAAATATTAGAAAAATCATGGTTGTTATGGGTCGGGCCCAAGACCCGCCCATGTAAGGCCGCTTTAGGTATTTTTATGGAACGCTTAACGTTAGAGGACAACCAGTCCCTAATCTTGCAGGTAAAGTGGCGGATACAGTCCTTATGCTGGAGGGAGGCTCAATCTCAACCAGCAATGATGGAGGGCAGAAGACACCGCGAAAGGCGCCGATAGTGAAGAGAAGGAAGCAGGGGGATACAAGAGATGTTCAACGCGACGAACTGATGACGGAGGCGGCCTCCCGCATGGAGGACCGCCGAACCCAATGAATGCTTTGTGTTGGAACTATCGCGGTTTGGGCAACCCCGTGACAGTTCGTGAAGTCCGTGTTCTCATGGCTAAATTTGCCTCAGCCATGCTATGCTTAGTTGAAACTCAATTGTCGGGTGCACGTGTCGAGATTGTAGCACAATATTTTGGATATGATAGATCTTTTGCTGTTAGTAGCTCGGGTCGGAGCGGAGGTCTTGTTATTTTTTGGAATGATTCAATAAAGCTAGAAGTTACGGGCTACTCGAAGTATCATATCGATACTAATATATTAGATCTTGGACCTTCTCCATGGAGGTTAACATGCGTGTACGGAGAAGCACGGGTGCCGGAAAGATACGAAACATGGGACACGTTATGTGCTATTTCGGGATCATCAACCCTACCTTGGGTAGCGCTTGGAGATTTTAATGAAGTTCTTACCTAGTCAGAACATGAAGGAGTAAACTTGAGAGGTCAAGGTCAGATGGATGTATTCAGGGATGCCCTAGATATATGTGGCTTGCTGGATTTGGGCCACAAAGGGAGATGGTGTACTTACGAGAAAAGGGATGCGGGTGGGACATATACAAGAGTTCGCCTCGACCGAGCAGTCGCAGATGCAGCGTGGAGTTCTGCTTTCCCTTTTGCTGAAGTTAGTAACGCGACGGCGGCATGTTCAGATCATGGGCCCATAGTTCTTAAGCTAAATGACACGGAGGATGCCAGGAGGAAGGTAAAGAGCTTCAAGTATGAAGTAATGTGGGAGAGACATCGAGAGCTACACTTGTAACATCCCAAATTTTCAATTTGGAATGTTATACATTAGATAATCATTGCATATCATATTTATTTGCTTTTGGTTTTGATCCTAGAAATTTTACGCAACTCAAGGACCCACGGAGAGAGTTGGGGATTTCGTTATTTTCATATTTGAGTTTTCTCAAATTTTGAGGATAGGATCATTTGATTTTAATTATGTTATCATCAATTATTTCTATTACAAAAATATGAGAGAGGGAATAAAATGACTTTCCCAAATATTGAGGATTTAATAATAAAATCAAATAAGATTTTATTTCGGAGTTTTTCGTTATTTTATTTGAATTTAGGAAAAATGTGTGTTTTTCAAAATTGCATTTAGGCCCCAAATAAATGTTCACCTTGTGCGGCTTGATTTTAGAAGCCCGGGAAAATTTGTTTTGGGATTTTTGGAGTCCGTTTAGTATTACTTTTATTTGTTTTCTGCGTGGAATAATTAAAAAAACGCAACCGACCTACGGGCCGTGTTCGACCCGGACTCTAGGCCCGACCAGGCTTTATAAGCCGGGGAGCCCAGCCCGGGAGCCTCCCCAAACCCTAGCCCCGCCGCCGCCGCCCCGCGCCGCCGCCGTCGCCGAAGCCCCGCCGCCGCCGGATCTCTCGCCGGAGTTTGCCGGGTAGTTTTTTTTTAGTCGCCGGTTTTTCCCGAAAAACCGTTCAGTTTTTCTGACGATTTTGTTCATTTTTTTAGTTTCGGTTTTTTTGAATAGATCGGTTTTTCCGGTTTATTTAAATAGCGAGCGTTCGTTCGTTCGTTCTAGCGAACGTTCGTCGTTTTTCTTTTCTCGCATTAAATCCGCGATTTTTCTGATCGCGATTCCTGATCCGATTTTCGTTTTAGTATAACTTTTCGCTCGTTTATCGGAATCAGGCGATTCAAGGGCCTGGAGTTTTGTCTCGAAACTCTCTATCCGTTTAACCAACTTAAACAAGTTTTTGCCACTGTAAAAATTACCCTAGATCCAGAATAGTAAACGAAGCCTGTTTCTTTTGCCGTTTGACTTTCGTTGCTTCGTTTGATTTGATTCTTTTTGCAAACCGGAGTTCTTAAGTTGAACCTTCTGGTTAGATCTCTTATTTGAGTTTTACCTGTGCATTAGATGAATACTTATTGTATGCTTGTTTGTTTGTCTGCGATAGAATACCCGGAGTGCGCCGCCTGTTACTTCGAATCTCTAGGTTTCGCGGATCATCAGCAAGGCAAGTAACACTTTGGTCATACCTCCTACTACCCAGTTTTATTGCATTAGATCAATCCTCAAACATTGCATGATTAGGATCTAATTAAATCATGGAATGGGAAGTAGTTGAGGTAGTACCTATTACCTGTTATATTATCAAACCTTTGGGAGTTACTTCTATGTTTGCCTATTATGCCATGCTATGCTAGTAGACGTGGATTGGGTGAGTGATATCCATGACAGATGTGAGTTTGTTAATTAATGGTTTATCTAAGGTGGCAACTTAAACACACATCTGGGTGGATTGAGGTACCTGGGTATTCCAGGATTGCCTGTTTTTCTTTATGGACCGCCACCCAGGCCCAAAGGGATCATGAGATTTTTCATACTAGAAACTTCCGTGTACAGCCACAAGCTATTATGGTCTCTAGCATAGTTGATTAAGTCGTGCGAACTCTTACAGGGTAGATTAGCAGATGTAGGGGAAAGTAGGTGTAACGGTCTATCCATCGTAAGGTGCTAGCGCTTCTGAAACACTATGTCTCGATCATCCGTCTTCTCAAACACCATGTAGTGCGAGAAACCAAACGGAGGCGATCGAGTCTTGTGGGGAAAAGTGCGCAAATCTCTACAGAGTGTATAAACTAATCATGGTTAGCCGTGTCCCCGGTTATGGACATCTTGTGTATCTAGTACTTGGATTATCATGTGAATCTCAACATGTTACTCTAAATTAATTTTGTTGGGTTTTGTTTAATGATGATGCTTAATTGGGATTGAGAATGCTGTCAACCATTCTCAATGTTTAACAACTACCATGATAGTTAAAGAAAATTTATTCCTTTGCAGTAGGGAAAAATTAGCTTTACGCAAAACTGTAACCATAGAGCTTTCCACCAGCCAAATATGCATATAGTATAGATGTTTCATTCCATTACTCTCTATGTGTTACTTTGCCAGCATATTCCATGTGCTGACCCGTTTTCAGGCTGCAACGTTAATGTTGCATACTTTTCAGACGATGATTAAGGAGTTTTTAGGTTGTGGTTCTATACTCAGTGATGCCATTGGAGTTGATGAACTCACTTATCTTCTAAGCCTTCTGCTGTTATCGTTATTAGATGGCCTTAAGCCATATTTATTGTAATAAGTTCTCTTTTGAGACACTCGATGTAATAAGTGTGTGATTGCTACTCTGTTATAAATCCTTCAAGTACTGTGTGGTGTCAGCATTACTGATCCAGGGATGACACCTGAGCACAGAGATCAGACTGTTTGAGGTCTGGTCGCTACAGAGATGGTATCAGAGCACACGCTGACTGTAGGACACGACCATTAAGCTAAAGACCTAGATCACTATTCACTCTCTTCTCTTCTGACCTCTCACCTTTTCTACTCTTTAGGATGGCGGATGCAAGGAACAAGTTCACGCAACCGGATGAAGATACACCCTTTGGACGTCACCTGAAGGAAGTCACTAGATACCTGAACATAGGAGTACCAAGCTTCACCGGAACCTACAACGCCACTTTACCTGAAGAAGAGCGCTGGATGATTCAAGTTCAAGTTCCAGGAAGGACGTTCATGCCAGTCACTGAGCCCATAGAGTTTTCTTTTGATGCACCAACTTGGGGTCTAGGAAAGAGCATGGCAGCTCACATCGCCATGGGACGCATTGGAGAAGTCTACCGCAATGATCTCAAGGATACTATCTACCAGATTTGTGGGCGCCAAGATGAGCACTGGGAGATGATCAGCACCAGAAAGGATAGATCAATTGCAGCTTTTATCCAGGAATTAAACCAGCACATTCGATGACAGGAGAACCAGATGTGCGCCGACATGATAGACCTGAAGAAGGCTAGGACAAGAATCAAAGAACTGGAGGAAGAACTCAAGGCTACACGTGAAGATTACGAAGAGGAAATTGAAGTATTGGTGGAGAAGAATGACGATCTGATAAAGAAGATCGGAATATTTATGGTAGGCCCTACACCAGTAGATGAAGAGGAAGAACCCAAGGAGATTCGCCCGGAAGACTACATCATCATCGACGACACCGACTCGGATCCAGATGATAGTGATGATGACTATGTTGATGAAGCCGGAGCAGATATCATGGAGTCTGCAACCGAAGAATATTTCTAGTAGACCACCTCATCAGTAGTAGTAGTAGTCCACCATGTAAATACAGTAGTCCGAGCACTTTTGCGATAGTTAGATCGATTGTATGCCCTTGTTTGATTGAATGAAGTGAATTGTTTGCTTTTGCCTCATGTGCATATGGGTAGTGTTTTCTCTTTAGACCCCCTCTATTCTTAAATCTCATCTTTTCTAAAATCCTCAGATGCCTCCGAGACGTGACCCTAGATTTACCTTTCCACCGGAGCTCACCCAGTTGATCCAACAGCAGAACACATTGATGCAGTTGCTAGTCCAGAATCAGAATCAGGGGAACAACAACAACAACCCACCACCACCACCACCTGTTGATTACTTAGCCCGTTTTCTTAGGCTGAATCCGCCGGTGTTTTCCAGTAGCACCGAGCCGATAGTAGCAGATGATTGGCTCCGCAAGACAGCAAGGGAGTTGACCACAACTGGATGCACAGATGCGGAGAAGTTGAAGTTTGCCGCACATCAGCTTGAAGGACCAGTAGCATCATGGTGGGAGAATTTCACAGCCACTTTCCCTGTCGACACTGTCACATGGGACCAGTTTCAGCAAGCTTTTCGTACTGCCCAGGTTTCAGCAAGAGCTATGGCCATGAAGAAGCGAGAGTTTCGCAACTTGCGCCAAGGAGGACGGACAGTTGGCCATTATGTGGAGGACTTTAGTAAATTAGCATGTTATGCCCCAGATGACGTTGCTACAGATGGAACTAAGCAGGAGAAGTTTCTGGAAGGACTGAATGATGAGTTGAGCATCCAGTTGATGATAGCAACCTTCAACAACTACCAGGAGTTGGTAGATCGTGCTCTTATGATTGAAGGCAAGCAGCAGCAAATTGAGAACCGCAAGAGGAAGTATGGACAAGGGAAGTACAATTCTTGAGCTCAGCTGAAGCCACGATTTACCCCTAGATCGGGAGGACATTTTCAGCATACCCATGGAGGAGGTAGCTCGCACAATCACAATGGCACCAAGAATGGTAATGGCAATGGAGGAAGCAACGGCCAGAACCGTACCAACCCATCAACCCCAGCCAAGAAAGACCTGAGCCAAGTCACTTGCTTTAAGTGTCAGAAGACCGGACATTATTCCAATGAATGTCCTGAAGGACAGAATGGCAATGGAAGCTCTGGGAAGAAGCCGAACCCTTTCAACAGGGGACAGGAGAACCACGTTAATGTGGAGGAGGTTGAAGAGCAGCCGGATGCAGTAATCGGTAAGTTTTTGGTTAAGTCATTTACTGCACTCATTCTTTTTGATACTGGTGCATCACATTCATACATATCAAGGGGATTTGTGGATAAGTATAACCTGCCCACTAAGGTTCTTAGAACACCTATGCTAGTAAGCTCACCAGGAGCGGAGTATATGGCCAGTCAAGGATGTTTTCAAGTGCCATTGAGTATAGGTAGGCATGTGTTTCCCTCGGATTTAATCATTTTGGAATCACAAGGATTGGATGTAATTCTGGGTATGGATTGGCTGTCGATGTATGGGGGAAACATCGATTGCGCCAGTAAGACAATTTTGCTTACCACCCCAGAAGGGAGAAGGATCAAGTATGTATCCTGACATGTGCCAAAAGGGACTAAAGTAAATTGTTTAACAGGAGTTGTGCAGGAGGAAGTACCAGTGGTAAGGGATTTCCCTGAAATATTTCCAGAAGAGTTGCCAGGCATGCCACCGGATAGAGATATTGAGTTTTTGATTGAGCTATTGCCAGGCACAGGGCCAATATCGAAGAGACCATACAGGATGACTGCAAAGGATTTGGTGGAGATTAAGAAGCAGATTAAGGAGTTACTAGATAAAGGTTACATTCGCCCAAGTTCGTCGCCTTGGGGATCACCAGTACTTCTAGTGGAGAAAAAGGATGGAGTCGTTAAGGATGGTTGTTGATTATCGTGGGTTGAATGAAGTAACGATCAAGAACAAGTACCCACTACCAATGATCAATGATCTGTTTGATCGATTGCAAGGAACTAAGGTATTTTCCAAGATCGATCTGCGATCAGGATACCACCAGTTGAAGATTCGAGAACATGATATACCTAAGACAGCTTTTACCACCAGGTATGGGCTGTACGAGTATACCGTTATGTCATTTGGTCTGACTAACGCACCTGCCTATTTTATGAACATGATGAACAAAGTGTTTATGGATTTCTTGGATAAGTTCGTCGTGGTGTTCACTGATGATATTCTGGTCTACTCGAAGAATGAAGAGGAGCATAAGGAACAATTGTGTTCGGTTCTTGGAAAGCTCAGAGAACATCAACTATATGCCAAGTTTAGCAAATGTGAGTTTTGGTTGAAGGAAGTAGGATTCCTCGGACACGTTATATCCGGAGAAGGAATAGAAGTTGATCCCACTAAAGTTGATACCATGACCAAGTGGGAAGCACCAACCACAGTTGGAGAGATCCGAAGTTTTCTTGGACTCGCAGGATACTACCAGAGATTTATTGAGAATTTCTCAAAGATTGTGAAGCCTATGACGGAGTTGTTGAAGAAGGATACCAAGTTCATATGGACTGAGGACTGTGAGGCCAGTTTCGAGGAGTTGAAGAAATGCTTGGTTACTTCACCAGTGTTGATTTTGCCAGACCAGACCAAGGATTATGAGGTGTACTGCGACGCTTCACGGCGAGGACTTGGAGCAGTGCTTATGCAGGAAGGGAGAGTTGTTTCATATGCCTCACGACAACTGAAACCCCACGAATTGAATTATGCCACGCATGATTTGGAGTTAGCAGCCGTAGTGCACGCATTGAAAACATGGAGACATTTCCTCATTGGAAATCATTATGAGGTGTACATGGATCACAAGAGTTTGAACTACATTTTCACGCAGAAGGAGTTAAACCTCAGAAAAAGGAGATGGTTGGAGCTCATCAAGGATTATGATATGAGATTGCATTTCCATCCCGGAAAGGCTAATGTAGTAGTTGAAGCATTCAGCCGTAAAAGCCATGTCAATACACTAATGACAGGAGAAATACCAAAGGAGTTAGCCAGGGACCTTCGTGAGCTATGTTTGGAAATAGTTCCGAGAGGCTAGTAGCAGCATTGGAGATTCAGTCAACTTTGATGGATGGAATCAGAGAAGCTCAGAAGACTGACAAGGAGATTGCCTCTATAAAGGAGAAAATGAGCGAAGGAAAGGCTAAAGGATTTCATGAGGATGAGCATGACACCCTATGGTTTGAAGACCGTGTTTATGTGCCCAATGACCCGGAGATCAGGAGGTTGATTCTGCAAGAGGCACACGATTCACCATATTCGATTCACCCAGGAAATACTAAGATGTATTTAGATTTGAAGGACATTTTCTGGTGGACCGGAATGAAGAAGGATATTGCAGAGTACGTAGCAGTATGTGATGTATGTCAGAGAGTGAAGGTGGAGCATCAGAAGCCAGCAGGATTGCTACAACCATTGCCGATACCCAAATGGAAGTGGGATAAGTCAGGCATGGATTTTATCATGGGATTACCCAGGACTCGTTCAGGCTATGACTCGATTTGGGTTGTAGTTGATCGGTTGACGAAAGTAGCTCATTTCATCCCGGTAAAGACCACTTACACCAGTGCTAAGTTCGCAAAGATATACATGACCAGGATTGTATGCTTACATGGAGTTCTGAGGAGTATAGTATCAGATAGAGGAACCCAGTTTACCTCAAAGTTCTGGAATCAGTTGCACGAAACTTTGGGTACCAGTTTAGAGTTCAGCACAACTTTTCATCCACAGACAGATGGACAGACCGAGAGAGTCAATCAGATTTTGGAGGACATACTAAGAGCTTGTGCGCTAGATTATGGATCTAGTTGGGATGACAATTTGCCATATGCAGAATTCTCTTACAACAACAGCTATCAATCCAGTTTAAAGATGGCCCCTTTCGAAGCCTTGTATGGAAGGAGGTGCAGGAAACCGTTGTCATGGGATGAAGTTGGAGACCGCCAGTTGTTTGGACCTGATTTGATTAAGGAGTCTGAACAGAAGGTGAAACTGATTCACGATAGGCTCAAGGTAGCTCAATCCAGGAAGAAGAGTTACGCAGATTCTAAACGCAAGGAGATAGTTTACGAAGTCGGAGACAGAGTTTATCTTCGAGTATCCCCACTTTGGGGAATAAAACGTTTTGGTGTTAAGGGAAAGTTAGCGCCACGATCTGTAGGACCATACCGAGTATGGGAACGTATGGGAGAAGTGGCCTACAAGTTGAAATTGCCCGAAGGATTGTCAGGAGTTCATGATGTGTTCCACGTTTCTCAGTTGAAGAAGTGCCACGCGGAGATGGCTGACATACCGCTGAGAGATACGGTACCACTGGAAGCAATTCAGTTAGATAGTGATTTGACCTATGAGGAGAAACCAGTTAAGATTCTTGAGTTTGCCAGCCGAGTCACCCGCAGCAAGGTTATCAAGTTTTGTAAGGTTCAGTGGAGCCACCACACGGAGGATGAAGCCACCTGGGAGCGAGACGAAGATTTGCTCAAGGACCACCCTCACCTATTTTCTAGCCAACCCGAATCTCGAGGGCGAGATTCATCTTAAGGGGGGTAGGTTTGTAACATCCCAAATTTTCAATTTGGAATGTTATACATTAGATCATCATTGCATATCATATTTATTTGATTTTGGTTTCGATCCTAGAAATTTTACGCAACTCAAGGACCCATGGAGAGAGTTGGGGATTTCGTTATTTTCATATTTGAGTTTTCTCAAATTTTGAGGATAGGATCATTTGATTTTATCATCAATTATTTCTATTACAAAAATATGAGAGAGGGAATAAAATGACTTTCCCAAAATAAAGAAATATTGAGGATTTAATAATAAAATCAAACAAGATTTTATTTTGGAGTTTTTCGTTATTTTATTTGAATTTAGGAAAAATGTGCGTATTTCAAAATTGCATTTAGGCCCCAAATAAATGTTCACCTTGTGCGGCTTGATTTTAGAATCCCGGGAAAATTTATTTCGGGATTTTTGGAATCCGTCTAGTATTTCTTTTATTTGTTTTCTGCGCGGAATAATAATAATAAAAAACGCAACCGACCTACGGGCCGTGTCTGACCCGGACTCTAGGCCCGACCAGGCTTTATAAGTCGGGGAGCCCAGCCCGGGAGCCTCCCCAAACCCTAGCCCCGCCGCCGCTGCCGTGGCCGACCACCGCCGGAGCCCCGCCGCCGCCGCCGGATCTCTCGCCGGAGTTTGCCGGGTAGTTTTTTTTAGTCGCCGGTTTTTCCTGAAAAACCATTCCGTTTTTCTGACGGTTTTGTTCGTTTTTTTAGTTTCGGTTTTTTTAAAATAGATCGGTTTTTCCTGTTTATTTAAATAGCGAGCGTTCGTTCGTTTGTTCTAGCGAACGTTCGTCGTTTTTCTTTTCTCGGATTAAATCCGCGATTTTTCTGATCACGATTCCTGATCCGATTTTCGTTTTAGTATAACTTTTCACTCGTTTATCGGAATCAGGCGATTCAAGCGCCTGGAGTTTCATATCGAAACCCTCTATCCGTTTAACCAACTTAAACAAGTTTTTGGCACTATAAAAATTGCCCTAGATCCAGAATAGTAAACGAAGCCTGTTTCTTTTGCCGTTTGACTTTCGTTGCTTCGTTTGATTTGATTCTTTTTGCAAACCGGAGTTCTTAAGTTGAACCTTCTGGTTAGATCTCTTATTTGAGTTTTACCTGTGCATTAGATGAATACTTATTGTATGCTTGTTTGTTTATCTGCGATAGAATACCCAGAGTGCGTCGCCTGTTACTTCAAATCTCTAGGTTTCGCGGATCATCAGCAAGGCAAGTAACACTTTGATCATACCTCCTACTACCCAGTTTTATTGCATTAGATCAATCCTCAAACATTGCATGATTAGGATCTAATTAAATTGTGGGATGGGAAGTAGTTGAGGTAGTACCTATTACCTGTTATATTATCAAACCTTTGGGAGTTACTTCTACGTTTGCCTATTATGCCATGCTATGCTAGTAGACGTGGATTGGGTGAGTGATATCCATGACAGATGTGAGTTTGTTAATTAATGGTTTATCTAAGGTGGCAACTTAAACACATATCTGGGTGGATTGAGGTACCTGGGTATTCCAGGATTGCCTGTTTTTCTTTATGGATCACCACCCAGGCCCAAAGGGATCATGAGATTTTTCATACTAGAAACTTCCGGGTGCAGCCACAAGCTATTATGGTCTCTAGCATAGTTGATTAAGTCGTGCGAACTCTTACAGGGTAGACTAGCAGATGTAGGGGAAAGTAGGTGTAACGGTCTATCCATCGTAAGGTGCTAGCGCTTCTGAAACACTATGTCTCGATCATCCGTCTTCTCAAACACCATGTAGTGCGAGAAACCAAAAGGAGGCGATCGAGTCTTGTGGGGAAAAGTGCGCAAACCTCTGCAGAGTGTATAAACTAATCATGGTTAGCCGTGTCCCCGGTTATGGACATCTTGAGTATCTAGTACTTGGATTATCATGTGAATCTCAACATGTTACTCTAAATTAATTTTGTTGGGTTTTGTTTAATGATGATGCTTAATTGGGATTGAGAATGCTGTCAACCATTCTCAATGTTTAACAACTACCATGATAGTTAAATAAAATTTATTCCTTTGCAATAGGGAAAAATTAGCTTTACGCAAAATTGTAACCATAGAGCTTTCCACCAGCCAAATATGCATATAGTATAGCTGTTTCATTCCATTACTCTCTATGTGTTACTTTGCCAGCATATTCCATCTGCTGACCCGTTTTCGGGCTGCAACGTTAATGTTGCAGACTTTTCAGACGACGATTAAGGAGTTTTTAGGTCGTGGTTCTATACTCAGTGATGCCGTTGGAGTTGATGGACTCACTTACCTTCTAAGCCTTCTGCTGTTATCGTTATTAGATGGCCTTAAGCCATATTTATTGTAATAAGTTCTCTTTTGAGACACTCGATGTAATAAGTGTGTGATTGCTACTCTGTTATAAATCCTTCAAGTACTGTGTGGTGTCAGCATTACTGATCCAGGGATGACACCTGAGCACAGAGATCAGATTGTTTGAGGTCTGGTCGCTACAACACTCCTTTATAGAAACAAATTGGAAGGGCAAACTAAAGGGTTTTTCGGCAAGTGAGGTCAGGGACAAGTTAAAAGATCTCAGTGAAAACTTGCACAACTGGGATAGGCACACGTTTGGCAATGTTAAGAAAGGGATCAAAAAACTCACTATAGAACTTGAGACTTTAAAGAGCGTGCCAGGACGGACAGAACCGAGCCACCTTGAAATCAAAGTAGTTGACGGGTTGGTCGAGTTATACCACAGGGAAGAGACCTGAGTAGACAGCGCGAGTAGACCGGCTTACTTATGGCGACAGTAACACACAATATTTTCAACAAAGAGCATCAGTGCAGAGGAGGAAGAACAGGATCACTGCCCTGGCTAGGCCGGATGGACATCTAACTGAGGATGTAGAGGAGTTAGAGGTGATGACAACTGAGTTTTATAAAGGGCTCTACACCTCCGAAGGTGTTAACAACATGCAAGAAGTTTTTGAATCGGTTCCGGTAAAGGTTATGAATGATATGCGTGCACGATTGGACGCGGCGTATACAGAAAAGGAGGTCAAAATATCGCTCTATCAAATGTTTCCTACGAAAGCGTCGGGGCCCGACGGTTTCCCATCGCATTTTTTCAAAAACATTGGGGTGTTTGTGGAGAAGAAGTCACTAAGGCCATTCTGGCGACCGTGGAGGGGAATGAGAGTGCGGAGGGCATCAACCAAACTTATCTGGTCTTAATACCGAAGGTAAAAAACCCTTCTCTCTTATCACAGTTCCGACCAATAAGTTTATGTAATGTTCTTTATAAGATAGCTTCCAAAGTTATCACCAATCGCCTGAAGACTGTGCTCCCCGAGATAATTTGAGCAGAACAGTCGGCCTTTGTGCCAGGCCGCTTGATCACGGATAATATTATTGTAGCCTATGAGTGCTTGCATTTTATGAAGCGTAACAAAGCAATCAAACACCGACATTGTGCTCTCAAATTTGATATGATGAAGGCATATGACAGGTTGGAATGGGATTACTTAAGAGAAATAATGTTGAAACTGGGGTTTTCTCAAAGATGGGTTGATATTGTTATGAACATGGGCACATCAGTTTCATATTTAGTTTTATTAATGAAAAGAAGTTGGAGGAGTTCAGACCTAGCAGAGGAATTCTTCAGGAAGAGCCTATCTCCCCTTACCTGTTCTTATTGGCAGCAGAGGGCCTTTCAGGCCTATTGAAAAATTTAAGTCAGTCATCTCAACTGGGTGGGATACAAGTGGCACCCTCAGCTCCACCTGTTAATCACTTGTTATTCGCAGACGATAGCCTGCTATTCTTTAAATCAACTGGGGGAGGGGCGACCGAGGTGTCAAACCTGTTGGAGAACTATTGCCAGGCTTTAGGTCAGAGAATCAATCCATCTAAGTCTTCTATATTTTTTAGTAAGGGTTTCCCAACCACTGTAAAAGATGAGATTAAAGACATCCTAAATGTTCCCAATGAATCCCTGAATGAAAAGTACCTAGGAATGCCTTCTGATATAGGTACTTCAAAGGATGAGGCATTTAAGTATCTGAAGGATAGGTTGTGGAGCAAGGTGAAGGGATGGATGGAAAAATGTTTGTCTTCACAAGGAAAGGAAGTATTGGTGAAATCGGTGGCACAAGCAGTGCCAGTTTTCTCAATGTCATGTTTCAAGTTACCAAGGGGGCTATGCGAGCACCCAAACAAGTTAATAAGACGGTTTTGGTGGGGAAGCAAGGAAGGTAAACGGAAACCAGCTTGGGTTTCATGGAAGTCTATGACTCAGCCCAAATTCATGGGAGGGCTAGGGTTTCGTGATTTTGAACTTTTCAACCTAGCTCTCCTGGTAAGACAGTCCTAGAGACTTCTACAACAACCAGATTCTTTGTGTGCGAGAATATTGAAGGCTGTCTACTACCCTCAAAACACAATTCTGGAAGATGAACTTTTTTGAAAAGGGGCGCTTTATTACTTAAAAGGTTTAAGCATTACACCCGGCCTCTACATAATTAATATGCACACAGCCAACAAAGTCCTCACACCAAGGCAAAATAAAAGAATAAGACGATATACAAGGAAAATGAAATCTGTATAACGCCTAAACTGAAGGTGGCCCAATCCTAAGATCATGCTGCCACCCATGTTGGATAAAAATATCCCTCGCCGTAGCCTCCAATCATGTACACACCTCCATAAACAGGTCTCGATTCTCCACTCATTGTAGAGAGGACCATAAATGAAGAGTCCTGGTACATCTGTAGATAACCTGCATAAGAGAAGTACTTTTATCACTAAAAACCTTATCATTTCTACATAGCCAAAGTGACCAAATGACGGCAAGCGCTCCCACCCTAATAAGAGTTCTAAACTTGTGATCAATCCCATGTAGCCAGTTGCCAAATATATTAGCAACACTACAAGGAGGATACAAGCCAGACGCTATTTGGATGACTGACCATATAGAATGAGCCAATTTACATTGGAAGAATAAATGTTTTATTGTCTCAACATGCGGACAAAAGACACATTGTGTACTTCCATGCCAATTCCTCTTAATAAGGTTAACTTTAGTAAGAATGACTCCGCGACGAAGATACCATGCAAAGATTTTATTCTTAAGAGGTATCTTCATCTTCTAGGTCTTATTATTATTATCAACTGTCACGTCAGACTGGATCAAAGCTCTATGCATAGAATCCACTGAGAATTTCCCATTCCCATGTAGGTTCCAACGAAACACATCAGACCCTTGTGACAACTGTACCGTGGCTAACAGCTGGAGTAGTATGTTCCACGATTGGAGTCTAGGTCCAATTAAATCCCTTCTGAACGTCACATTTGGCGGAAATGATTCCAAAAGCTTGGCGATATTATCACCCTGGTGACGCACAGTATTGTATAGAGCTGGATATTGTTCACGGAGTGTAGCATTACCAAGCCACTTATCCTCCCAGAATTTAATTTCCGAGCCATCCTTAATCAAGAGGGACCCATGGCGGAAGAAATGTTTCTTCGTTGCCATTAGTCCCGCCCAAAAATGGGAGTCCCAAGGCTTCCAGTATATTTGTGATACCGCCTTTGAACCCAAATATTTTCTTCTAAGGAGGGTTTGCCATACACCATCTTCCGTCAATAACTTAAACAACCATTTGCCGAGACGGGCCCTATTCTTAACCTCAAGGTCATGAATGCCCAAGCCACCTTGGTCCTTGGGACGGAAAACCACACTCCATTTAGCTAGCCGATATTTCTTTCTCTCGCTATCTCCTTGCCAAAAGAATCTCGATCGGAAGTAATCCAATCTATGCAATACTCCTTTTGACAACTGGAAGAAGGAAATCATATATAGTACCATATTACTTAGTACTGAATTTATGAGGACCAACCTTCCACCCAGAGATAGCAGTTTACCTTTCCAACTGCTAAGTCTTTTTTGTAGTCTCTCCTCAACGTATTTCCATTCAGCATTTGTGAGTCTTCGATAATGTATCTGTATCCCCAAATAAGTGATCGAAAACTGGCCCAACCCGCATCCGAATAGGTCAGCATACATATGGGCCTCGTCTTGAGCCTCGCCAAAACAAAACAATTCACCTTTATGGAAATTGATCTTAAGCCCTGAGAGTTGCTCGAATGCCGATAAAATTAATTTCAGATTTCTTGCTTTCTCGAGGTCATGATCCATAAAGAGAATTGTATCGTCATCATATTGAAGGATGGAGAGACCACCATCAACTAGATGATTCACCACCCCATCAATTTGTCCATCAACCTTGGCACACTCAATCATGACCGCTAGCATATCTGCCACTATATTGAATAGCATGGGTGATGCTGGGTCACCTTGTCGCAATCCTTTCTTTGTTTGGAAATAGTTACCAATGTCATCATTGACTTTAATGGAAACACTACCTCCAATCACGAAGCTATGGATCATTGCGCGCCACTCCGCGGAAAATCCTTTCATTCTGAGAGTCTGTTGAAGAAAATACCACTTGACTTTGTCACAAGCTTTTTCAAAGTCGATTTTAAGAACTACCCCATTCAGTTTTTTCCAATGCAATTCGTGGACTATTTCATGAAGGACAACAACCCCATCTAGGATGTTTCTGCCTTGCATGAAAGCAGTTTGAGAAGGACGAACCACATGTTCAGCAACCGAATGTAGTCTAATCATCGCAACCTTCGTGAAGATTTTAAAACTGACATTAAGGAGGCAGATTGGCCGATACTGTTGTATCCTTTCAGCCTCATTAACATTAGGTAATAAAATAATTTCATCAAAGTTTAATCAAAACAACTCTAGTTGGCCAACGTGAAGGCAACCAAACAAGAGTAGGAGATCATGTTTGATGACATCCCAAAAGTTTTGGTAGAACTCAGCGGGAAAACCATCTGGACCTAGAGCTTTGTTGTGCTCCATTAGGAAAACCGCCTTTCTAGCATCCTCCTCAGAAAATGGAGTTGTTAGAAGGCTATTTTCTGCATCAGAAACTTGCGGGATGTCATCTATTCGAGACTCGTCCATCGAGAAGTTTCCTTCCTCAGGGGTTCCGAATAGATTTTTATAATAATTAGTTATATAAGACTTAAGTTTCTCATGCCCTTCAATCATGCCCTCCTCCTGATGTAGGAAATGAATAAGTTTCTTCCGGTGTCTACCATTGGCGACACCATGGAAATATCTCATATTCGAATCACCTTTCAGGATAAACTGAGAGTTTGAATGCTGGTACCACTTAAGTTCCTCCTCACGTAGCATGTGAGCTAACTGGGCATTCGATTGACTCTTGATCTCTATTTCATGCTCGGAGAGAGGTCTAATCTCTGCCAAAGCTTCTAAATCATCAATCATAGATGAAAGACGAAGCTTTTCTTTTTTGAGGATACCCGCAGTGTGCCTAGCCCAACCATGAAGGAGCTTATGTAAAGCATGCATTTTGTTGTTCCATTTGTGAATTGGGGTAAGTCCGGCAACCGGTTTATCCAACACCTCCTTGACCATGTCTTGGAATCCATCCCAATGCAACCAACCTAGTTCGAACTTAAACTTGCATGTGTGCTGCAGTCGTGGCAATCCAGTAGATAAGAGGATGGGTGCATGGTCTGATATAGCCTCTATACGAGGTAGAGCGCGAACAGAGACCATCAGGAATTTGGATTCCTAGTCGGTATCCATTAACACGCGATCTAGTTTCTCATATGTCGGCTCCACGAGACTGTTCGCCCAAGTGAACTGTCTTCCAGTCATGGAAACCTCTCACAGATCTAGACTTACTATGACAACGTTGAAAAGGAAAGGCCAATGATTATCAAACCTACCACGGCTTTTCTCATTTGGAAATCATAGCAAATTAAAATCCACACCAATAAGAATGGGATAGGTATCATCTTTCGCCAAATTAACCAATTCACGGAGAAAAGTAGCCTTGAACTCATCCTGGGCTGCCCCATACACGACGACGAGGGACCATGTGAAGTTGTCAGCTTTGTTTTGGATATGGAGTTTAATGCGAAACTCACCCTCCGAAGAAGCCAGAACATCCATAGTCCCTGTGTTAACACCAAGTAAAATTCCCCCAGAACGACCTCGAGGTGGCCGTTGAAAGGACATGCGGTGCCCCCATGTGTGGTTTTGGTAATTGATGACAATCTCTATGGACTAACGATTGCCTTGAGTTATATTTAAAGGATTTGTCCATAGGATTGTCTTGAATTCCATGTGTTGGTTTCAAGGAGTTTATGAGATTGCCAAAGTGATATTCAAGGAATTATCCAAAGATTGGTCATGTGTGAGTTGAGCTTATTACAAGCATGTCTTGAAGAAGAAGATTGTGTGATCATTCATGTTTACCTTCAAGACATCATCCAAATGAAGAGAGTTGGAAAGATTCAAGGTTGATCAAGACTAAGTCAAGAGTGAATCAAGTTGATCAACTCACAAAGTGTAGAAGAAGTACCGAGAGGGATCAAGTGATCCCATGGTATGGTAAGCATTATCCATTACGCTTTCCGTACTAACCCATGGTCTACGTGAGAGTTCTTTGTGGGGTTAGGTATGTTTCCATGGTCTTGTGTCAAGTGGAAGATCTCATACAACCCATGGAGGATGACATCAAGTGGTGATCGTCATCAAGTTTGGAGTGTGCAAGTTCAAGTGGAGAACACGAAGAGTGGCTCACCCATAATGTAGTATGGGGGAGCAATCAAGCTTGAAGCTTTCCGTCCATTGTGTTTTCAATGGAATTGTGAAGATGTGCCGAAGAGTGGCTCACCCATAGTGGAGTATGGGGGAGCAATCAACTAGTCTTCATCGAGCCAACACAATCAAGAAAGGTGGTCCAACTTGAGGATGTCAAGATCATCATCATCTAGCTCAAGTGGACTATGTGCAAGACAAAGGTTTTCCCTTGATAGGTTTTCTATTTTACCGGTCTCATTGTGGTAGTTGGGAGACCGGGTTGTAGGATCGATTGCCGTACTATCAAGGGGGGCTCTCTAGTGAGTAACTTGATCGTATCGTTCGTCGAGAGCTCAAACCATTGCATCCTTGCATCATCTCTCTTGGTTCTTGTTAGGTTCTTTTCCTTGTGAGATTTGGATATCATGGTCTGATACGTCTCCAATGTATCTATAATTTTTGATTGCTCCATGTTATATTATCTACTGTTTTGGACATTATTGGGCTTTATTTTCCACTTTTATATTATTTTTGGGACTAACCTATTAACCGGAGGCCCAGCCCAGAATTGATGTTTTTTTTTGCCTATTTTAGGGTTTCGAAGAAAAGGAATATCAAACGGAGTCCAAACGGAATGAAACCTTCGGGAACGTGATTTTCTCGCCGAACATGATCCAGGAGACTTGGACCCTACGTCAAGAAACAAAGGAGGAGGCCACGAGGTAGGGGGCGCGCCTACCCCCCCTCCCAAGCGCGCCCTCCACCCTCGTGGGCCCTCTGTTGCTCCACCGACATACTCCTTCCTCCTATATATACCTACGTACCCCCAAACGATCAGATACGGAGCCAAAACCCTAATTCCACCGCCGCAACTTTCTGTATCCACGAGATCCCATATTGTGGCCTGTTCCGGAGCTCCGCTGGAGGGGGTATCCATCACGGAGGGCTTCTACATCAACACCATAGCCTCTCCGATGAAGTGTGAGTAGTTTACCTCAGACCTTCGGGTCCATAGTTATTAGCTATATGGCTTCTTCTCTCTTTTTGGATCTCAATACAATGTTCTCCCCCTCTCTTGTGGAGATCTATTCGATGTAATCTTCTTTTTTGTGATGTGTTTGTTGCGAGCGATGAATTGTGGTTTTATGATCAAGATTATCTATGAACAATATTTGAATCTTCTCTGAATTCTTTTATGTATGATTGGTTATCTTTGCAATTCTCTTCGAATTATCTGTTTGGTTTGGCCTACTAGATTGATCTTTCTTGCAATGGGAGAAGTGCTTAGCTTTGGGTTCAATCTTGCGGTGTCCTTTCCCAGTGACAGTAGGGGCAGCAAGGCACGTATTGTATTGTTGCCATCAAGGATAACAAGATGGTTTTTTATCATTTTGCATGAATTTATCCCTCTACATCATGTCATCTTGCTTAAGGCGTTACTCTGTTTTCATGAACTCAATACTCTAGATGCATGCTGGATAGTGGTCGATGAGTGGAGTAATAGTAGTAGATGCAGGCAGGAGTCGGTCTACTTGTCTCGGACGTGATGCCTATATACATGATCATACCTAGATATTCTCATAACTATGCTCAATTCTGTCAATTGCTCAATAGTAATTCGTTCACCCACCATAAAATACTTATGCTCTTGAGAGAAGCCACTAGTGAAACCTATGGCCCCCGGGTCTATCTTCATCATATTAATCTTCCAATATTTAGTTATTTCCTTTGCTTTTACTTTGCCTTTATTTTACTTTGCATCTTTATCACAAAAATACCAAAAATATTATCTTATCATATCTATCAGATCTCACTCTCGTAAGTGCCCGTGAAGGGATTGACAACCCCTTATCGCGTTGGTCGCGAGGAGTTATTTGCTTTGTGCAGGTACTAGCGGACGCGCGCGCAACCTCCTACTGGATTGATACCTTGGTTCTCAAAAACTGAGGGAAATACTTACGCTACTTTGCTGCATCATCCTTTCCTCTTCAGGGAAATCCAACGCAGTGCCCAAGAGGTAGCAAGAAGAATTTCTGGCGCCGTTGCCGGGGAGGTTCGCGCAAGTCAAGATTTGACTCCTGACAACGAGACATTTCTGGCGCCGTTGCTGGGGAGTCTATGCAAAAGTCAACATACCAAGTACCCATCACAACCCTTATCTCCCGCATTACATTATTTGCCATTTGCATCTCGTTTTCCTCTACCCCACTTCACCCTTGTCGTTTTATTCGCCCTCTCTCTCTCTCTCTCTATCCTCCCTCTCTTTCTCTATTTGCCTCCTTTCCGCTTGCTTGTCGTTATGGCTAGTCCCTTACACTGCAAAAAAATACACTTCCGTGATGATACGTGTTTGTCACAGTAGGTCGCATTTTTTGTCATGCATGTACATCCATGACAATTTTATGACAGAATCAAGATAGTCATACATGTGCTGTCGTAGAAGTGTTCCATGACATTACCATAATTATCTTCACAGAAGTGTCCACTTCCATGACGATAAATCGCGTGTCAGAGAAGTGCTTTCGTGAAGGGTGACCGACACATGGCATCCACCATAACGGAACGCCGTTAAGCTATCGGGACGGGTTTTGGATATGATAACCCGTTAACAGCCCTGACCAATGGGGATTTTCCACGTGTAAAATCATCATTGGCTGGAGGAGACACGTGTCAGGTCCGTGTTGGCACAGGTGTCACTCATCCAATGGGCGAGACGCGCCTATGATATGTAGACACGTGGACCGGCCCATCAAGTTTAAATGGGCCGGCCCAACTGAAGGCCCACAAGATTTTGCGGACCATAATTGGCCAGCCCAGCTAAAGGCCCACGAGATTTTGCGGACCATAATGGGCTGGCCCAGCTAAAGGGCCACAAGATTTTGCGGGCCATAATGGGTCGACCCAGGTAAAGGCCCACAAGATTTTTGTGTGCCATAATGGGCCGGCCCAGGTAAAGGCCCACAAGATTCTTGCGGATCATAATGGCCGGCCCAGCTAAAGGCCCACGAGATTTCGCTGACATTAATGGGCCGGCCCAGCTGTAGGCCCACAAGATTTTGAGGACCCTAGTAGGCCGGCCCATTAACTGGCTGCCATGTTTTGGGCCAAATGTCGGTCCATATTTGATTCGGTCCATTAATGGCCTGCCACGCTCCAGGCCTAATAGTGGCCCATATGAGATCCGGCCCATTAAAAGCCTACCACGTTCTAGGCCAAATTACGGCCCAGATCAGGTCCGGCCCTTTAAGAGGCTTTAGGCTCAATTATGGCCCATATCAGATTCGGCCCGTCAACTGGACATTATGCTTTTGGGCCCACTTGCTAAAGGCCCACTTAGTAATTTGGCCTGATATTAGTTTTGGCATGTTCAGGGCCGGTTTAACATTTCGGCCCTATATTAATTTCGGCCTGTTAAAAGCCCGTCATATAGTTGGGCCTAACTACGGCCCGACTTGCATCTGGCCTGCTCGTAGCCGATATCTGATTGGGCCAAACAAGGACCGAGACAATTTTGGCCTGTTAAAAGCCCGTGATTTGATTCGCACAATCATGGGCCGGGGCTCATTTCGGGCTGCTGCCGACCCGTGAGCTGTTCGGCACGTTTCAGGCCCAACCTACATCGTGATTGCATGACGGCCCGATTATGTACCGTAATTTTACGGTTTGGCCGGTTTACTGCAAAGATAGGATATATATACAGTAAAATAACTGCAGCATCATGAATAAGAAAAAACCTAGACTACATAATAAAGAAATTACTGCATATTACATCCACTGGGCATCAAAGTTTGCCACTATGATAATAAAGCACAAGAAGATAGCAGATTACATACACTGGGCATCAAAGATCGCCACCAGTACAAATAAACACGCCGACAAAATAATATACAAAACCGACAGCACTTCAATTGTAGCGACTCGACCTCAAACAGTCAATTCTCTGTGCTTCAGTGTCATCCCTGGATCGGAAATGCTGACACACACAGTACTCGAAGGATTTATAACAGAGTAGCAATCACACACTTATTACATCGAATGTCTCAAAAGAGAACTTATTACAATAATATGGCTTAAGGCCATCTAATACGATAACAACGGAAGGCTTGGAAGACAAAGTGAGTCCATCAACTCCAACGGCATAGCTGAGCTGCACAGCAACGACCTAACGAACCTTACTCCTCGTCTAAAAAGTCTGCAACATAATACGTTGCAACCCGAAAACGGGTCAGCACATGGAATATGCTGGCAAAGTAACACAGTAGAGAAAGAACGGAATAATGCGATCACTACATGCATATTTGGCTGGTGGAAAGCTCTATGGTTACAGTTTTTGCGAAAAGCCAATTTTTCCCTACAACAAAGGAATATATCTTAATTTAACTATCATGGTGGTTGAAACATTGAGAAGGTACCCCCAACTCAATCCCAATTAAAGTAGTTAACAACCCAACAATATTAATTAAGAGTGATGAGATACATGTGATAACCCAAGTACTAGATACTCAAGATTCTCCATAACCGGGGACATGGCAAACCATGATTAGATTGTACACTCTGCAGAGGTTTGCACACTTTTCCCCACAAGACTCGACCGCCTCCGTTGGATTTCTCGCACTACATGGTGTTTGAAAACGGATGACCGAGACACAATCTTTCAGAAACATTAACTCTCTACTCCGGGTAGACCATACCAAACCTACAAAACCCACTACCTACTGATCCACCTCTTCAAGAGCTTCATGTAACTTACTCAACTATGCTAGAGCCCATAATAGCTTGTGGCTGCACACGGAAGTTTCTAGCATGAATCGTCTCAGTTCCCTTTGAGCCTGGGTGGCGATCCATAGGAAGATCACACGGGTACCCCGGGATTTCCCAAAAAATACAGACAACACTGGGTTCCCCAGGTGCATGAATCCACCCAGATGTTAATTTAAGTTGCCACATCAAGTTGAACCATTAAATAAATATCTCACATCTGTCATGGATTTCACTCAAACCCAAACCACGTCTACAAGCATAGCATAGCAATATAAGCAACGCGTAGAAGTAACTCCCAAGGGTTTGATAGTAACAGGGCAGTAGGTTCTACCTCAATATCTACTTCCCAACCCACAATTTAATGACATCCTAATCATGCAATGTTTGGGGTGTGAAACTAATGCATAAAAACTGGGTATGAAAAGAGTATGATCAATGTGTTACTTGCCTTGCTGACGATCCGCGAATCCTAGGGACTCGTAGTAACACACTTCACACTCCGGGAATTCTATCGCAAACAAAAAATAGCATACATAAGCAACAAGCAAAGATGCACAAGCAAAACTCAAGTAAGACAGGTTGACCAGAAAGTTCAACTTAAGAACTCCAGTTTGCAGAAAGAATCAAATCAAACGGAGCAACGAAACTCAAACGGCGAAAGAAACAAGATCCATTTACTAATCTGAACTAAGGTCAAATTTTACAGTATCAAAATCTTGTTTAAGTTGATTAAACGGAAAGAGGGTCTCGAGACGAAGATCTAGGCGCTTGAATCGCCTGATTCCGGCTAACGAGCGAAAAGACAAACGGAAACGAAAATCGGATCAGAGATCGCGATCAAAAATAATCACGGATTAATCCGATAAAAAGAAAATGGACGAACAGACTAACGAATGAGCGTTCGTTATCTGTAACTAACGGGCGAAAACCGTTCGTTAAAACGAACGTACGGACGAACGTCCGCAAACTAGAAGAACCGGGAAAAAACCGGCGAACCGATCTAAAAAAAGCGAACTAGGTTTCTAAAAAAACCGAACGGTTATTATAAAAAACCGGCGGCTCGGATCGGCACGGTACCTCGGTAGGTGGCTCCGGCGAGACGGGACGGGGCGGCGGCTTGCGGGGCGGCGGGGCTCGGCGGCGACGCGGGGAGGCAAGCGGCGGCGGAGAGGCGCAGGCGGCGCGGCTCGGGGCGGGCTGCAGCTGCGGCGGCGGTGGTTGGCGGTGGTGGGGGCTCGGGCGGCGGAGTATATAAAGGGGCGGGGCGGGGTGGCTTGGGGGAGGGGCCAAGGCGGCGGCGGTGGAGTCCGGCTCGGACTCCTCGTCCGAGTCGGCGGCGGCGCGCGTGCGAGGAAGGCGGCGGCGCGGGCAGTTGGGCCGGCGGCCCGGCTGGGTTTCGGCCCAGTCAGCTGGAACTTAAAAAAAAACAATTCCGCCGAACTCAGAAAAATCCTAAAAAATAAAATAAAATTCTAAAAATGCCAAAACAAATCTTCTCCGTCTAAATAAAATATTTAGAACAGGATGAACATTTTCTTGGCCCTAAAATGGAATTTTGAAAAACGTGCAATTTTTCTAATGCAAATAAAATCCAAATAAAATCTAATAAATGATTTTAATATTTTTCCTGCAATATTTCATTTATTTTGGAGAAGTCATATTATCTCCTCTCATATATTTTAATATGAAATATTTTCGGAGGGAAAAATAATTAAAACTAAAATCCTCGTTTCATTATTTGATAAAAAATCAAATATGAGAACCGGGAAATCCCCAACTCTCTCCGAGGGTCCTTGAGTTGCTTAGGATTTCGAGGATTGCGGAACGAGAAATGCAATAAAATATGATATGCAAGAATGACCTATGTATAACATTCCAAATTGAAAATTTGGGATGTTACAAACCTACACCCCTTAAGATGAATCTCGCCCTCGAGATTCGGATTGGCTAGAAAATAGGTGTGGGTGGTCTTTGCGGAGATCGTCCTCTTGTTCCCAGATGGGTTCATCCTCGGTATGGTGGCTCCACTTAACTTTGCAAAACTTGATAACTTTGCTACGGGTGACTCGGCTGGCAAACTCAAGAATCTTGACTGCTTTTTCCTCATAAGTCAAATCACTGTCCAACTGAATCGCCTCCAAGGGTACCGTATCTCTTAACGGTATTTCGGCCATCTCAACATGACACTTCTTCAACTGTGAAACGCGGAACACATCGTGAACTCCTGACAATCCCTCAGGTAATTCCAACTTGTAGGAAACTTCTCCCATCCGTTCCAAAACACGATACGGTCCTACAAATCTCGGGGCTAACTTTCCCTTAACTCCAAAACGTTTCACTCCTCGCATGGGTGATACTCGCAGATATGCTCTGCCTCCAATTTCATAGGTTACCTCCTTGCATTTCGAGTCTGCATAACTCTTCTGCCTGGACTAAGCAATCTTCAGTCTATCACGAATCAGTTTAACCTTCTCCTCAGACTCCTTTATCAAGTCTGGTCCAAAAAACTATCGGTCTCCTACTTCATCCCACATCAACGGCGTTCTACACCTGCGTCCATACAGGGCTTCGAACGGTGCCATCTTCAAACTGGCTTGGTAGCTATTGTTGTATGAGAACTCTGCGTAAGGCAAATTGTCATCCCAGCTAGATCCATAATCTAGCGCACAGGCTCTCAACATGTCCTCCAAAATCTGATTGACTCTCTCAGTCTGTCCATCTATCTGCGGGTGAAATGCTGTACTGAACTCCAATCTCGTTCCCAAAGTCTGGTGTAACTGATGCCCAAACTTTGAAGTAAATTGTGTTCCTCTATCTGATACGACGGTCCTCGGAACTCCATGCAGACATGCGATCCTGGACATATATATATATATATATTGGCCAACTTTGCACTTGTATAAGTGGTTTTCACTGGGATAAAGTGAGCCACTTTGGTCAAGCGATCAACTACTACCCATATCGAATCATATCCTGATTTGGTCCTGGGCAATCCGGTAATAAAGTCCATGCCAAGTTAATCCCACTTCCATTCGGGTATCGGCATAGGCTGTAACAGTCCTGCTGGCTTTTGATGTTCTGCCTTTACTCTCTGACATACATCACATACGGCTACATACTCGGCAATATCCTTCTTCATACCAGTTCACCAGAAACGTTCCTTCAAATCCAAATACATCTTGGTGTTCCCGGGGTGTATCGAGTATGGTGAGTCATGAGCCTCCTGAAGTATTAACTTCCCGATCTCTGGGTTATTAGGCACATAAACTCGGTCCTCAAACCATAAGGTATCGTGTTCATCCTCATGAAAACCTTTGGCCTTTCCTTTGCTCATCTTCTCCTTTATCTTGGCAATCTCTTTGTCATCCTTCTGAGCCTCCCGAATCTTACCCAACAATGTCGACTGAACCTCCATTGTTGCAAAAAAAACCTCTAGGAACAATCTCTAATCGAAGTTCCATGGTATCCTCTGCTAACTCCTTCGGCAATCCCTTACTTTCAAGGATATTGGCATAACTCTTCTGGCTCGAAGCGTCTGCTACGACATTGGCCTTTCCTGGATGATAGTGTAGCTTCATGTCGTAATCCTTTATCAGCTCCTTCTGTGTGAAGATGTACTTCAAACTCTTATGATCCGTGTACACATCACAATGGTTTCCAATAAGGTAGTGCCTCCAAGTCTTCAATGCATGCACTACGGCTGCTAACTCCAAATCATGCGTGGCATAGTTCAACTCATGAGGTTTTAGTTGTCGTGAGGCATACGAAACAACTCTTCCATCCTGCATAAGCACACATCCAAGTCCTAAGCGAGAGGCATCGCAATACACTTGGAAATCCTTATGTATATCTGGCAGTGTTAGCACTGGGGTTGTAGTCAAACATTTCTTCAACTCCTGGAAACTTGCCTCGCAATCTTCTGTCCATTTAAACATAGTATCCTTCTTCAATAGTTCAGTCGTTGGCTTCGCAATCTTGGAAAAATTCTCAATGAATCTCCGGTAGTATAGTGCGAGTCCAAGGAAACTGCGGATCTCGCTAACTGAAGTGGGTGCCAACCATTCAGTGACTGACTGAACCTTGCTGGGGTCTACTGCTATACCTTCTCCTAATATAAAATGTCCAAGAAATCCTACTTCCTTCAACCAAAACTCGCATTTGCTGAACTTGGCATACAACTGGTGTTCCCTGAGTTTTTTGAGAACTAAGCGCAAATGCTCCTTGTGCTCCCCTTCATTCTTCGAGTATACCATAATATCATCAATAAACACCACAACAACTTGTCCAAATACTCCATGAACACTTTGTTCATCATGCTCATGAAATATGCAGGGGCGTTAGTCAGTCCAAACGACATGACCGTATACTCATATAATCCATAACGAGTGGTGAATGCTATCTTTGGTATATCCTTCTCTCGAATTTTCAACTAATGGTATCCTGATCGTAGATCAATCTTCGAAAACACTTTAGCTCCTTGCAACTGATCGAACAGATCATTGATCATCGACAGCGGGTACGTGTTCTTAATTGTTACTTCATTCAAAGCTCGATAATCAACAACCATCCTTAGGGATTTATCCTTCTTCTCAACAAAAATCACTGGGGCTCCCCAAGGTGATGAACTCCTTCGAATGTAACCTTTCTCCAATAACTCCTTGATCTGTTTCTTAATTTCCTCCAGATCATCTGCAGGCATCCGATAGGGTCTCTTGGATATTGGCCCTGTACCTGGCAATAGCTCTATCAGAAACTCAATGTCTCGATCCGGTGGCATGCCAGGTAACTCCTCTGGAAAAACATCCGGGTAATCCTTCACTACAGGCACTTCCTCCTGAAAAACTCCCGTCAAGGCATTCACATGGCTCCTCCTAGGCACATGCCTAGATACATACTTAATCCTTTTTCCTTCCGGGGTGGTGAGATAATCGACTTACTAGCACAGTCAATACTTCCTCCATACTTTGACATCCACTCCATACCTAATATCATATCCAATCCTTGTGACTCCAAGATAATTAGGTCGGACGGAAAAACATGTGTACCAATGGTTAGGGGTATCTGGTCGCACCATCGGCTAGCCATGTACTCTGCTCCAGGTGAACTTACTAAGAGAGGGGTCCTAAGGGTTTGGGTTGGTAGTTTAAACTTATCCACAAATCCCCTTGATATGTATTAATGCGATGCACCAGTATCAAAAAGAACAAGAGCGGTAAATGACTTAACCAAAAACTTACCTATTACCGCGTCCGGCTGTTCTTCAACCTCCTCCACGTTAACGTGGTTCACTTGTCCTTTGTTGAATGTATTAGGCTTCTTCCCAGAACTCCCATTTCCATTTCCATTCCTTCCTTCAGGGCAATCATTGGCATAGTGCCCTATCTTCCCACACTTAAAGCAAGTAACTTGACTTATGTCTCTTTTGGCGGGTGTGGCTGGGTTGGAGCGGTTCTGATTGTTGTTAGCTCCGTTCCCATTTCCATTCTTAGTACCATTGTGGTTATGCGATCCTCCTCCAGTGTGGTTATGACCTCCAAGGTTATGAACAAGTCCTCCCGAGTTCGGGGTTAGGCGAGGCTTCTGCTGAGCTCCTGACTTATACTTCCCTTGTCCGTACTTCCTCTTACGGCTCTCAATCTGCTGCTGCTTCCCTTCAATCATAAGAGCCTTATCTACCAACTCCTGGTAGTTGTTGAAGGTTGCTACCATCAACTGCATGCTCATCTCATCATTTAGCCCTTCCATAAACTTCTCCTGCTTCGCGGCATCCGTGGCTACATCGTTAGGGGCATAGCGAGATAACTTGCTAAACTCATCCACGTACTGAGCCACAGTACGGTTTCCCTGGCGTAGGTTGCGGAACTCCCGCTTCTTCATCTGCATAGCTCCAGTTGAGACATGGGCTGTGCGGAAAGCTTGCTGAAACTGGTCCCAAGTGACATTGGCTATGGGTAAAGTGGTCGTGTAATTCTCCCACCATGAGGCTGCTGGTCCATCCACTTGATGTGCGGCAAAGCGCACCTTCTCAGCATCTGTGCAACCTGCGGTGGTCAACTCCCTTCCAATACGGCGTAGCCAATCATCAACAACTATAGGCTCGGTGCTACTGGAAAACACCGGCGGCTGTAACCTTAGAAAATGGGCTAGATTGTCAACTGGCGGCGGGTTGTTGTTGTTGTTGTTGTTGCCCTGGTTCTGAACTAGCAATTGCATCAAGGCATTCTGCTGCTGGATCAACTAGGTGAGCTCCGGTGGGAAAGCAAAACTGGTGTCACGTCTCGGAGGCATCTGATGGGTTTAGATGGAAGAGATCAGAATAGAAAAGGGGTCTAATGAGAAAGCACTACCCGTATGCACACGAGACAAACACAATCATTTCACTCAATCAATCAAGCAAGGGCATACAAGCGGTTTAGAACTATCGCAAAAGTGCTCTACTACTACTAAATACATGGGGGAATACTACTAATATATGGTGGTCATCTAGAAATTTTGATCGGTGGAGGTCTCCATGATCTCTGCTCCAGCTTCGTCTTCAAAGTCATCATCACTAGGGTTGGAGTCGGTGTTGTCGATGATGATGTAGTCCTCTAGACGAATCTCCTTGGGTTCTTCGTCTTCTTCTACTGGAGTGGGGTCTCCCATGAATATTCCGATCTTCTTAACTAGGTCGTCATTCTTCTCTAGTAGTGTCGCAATTTCCTCCTCATATCCATCGCGTGTAAACTTGAGTTCTCCCTCCAGCTCAATGATCCTAGTCTTCGCCTGCTTCAAGTCCATCATGTCCGCGCACATCTGGTTCTCCTGACGTCGAATGTGTTGGTTTAACTCCTGGATGAAATCTGCAATGGATCTATCCTTCTTGGTGCTGATTACTTCCCATTGCACGTCTCGGCGCCCACATATCTGGTAGATAGTGTCCTTAAGTTCCCTATTGTAGACTTCTCCAATGCGTCCCATGGTAATGTGGGCTGGCATGCTCTTGCCTAGACTCCAGGTGGGTACTTCAAAAGAAAATTCTATGGGTTTAGAAGTTGGCGAGAACGTCCTTCCTGGAAGTTGTACTTGAATCATCCAGCGCTCCTCTTCTGGTAAGGTGGCGTTGTATGTCCCGGTGAAGCTTGGTATTCCAATGTTCAAGTACCTAGTGACTTCCTTCAAGTGGCGTCCAAAAGGTGAGTCTTCATCCAGTTGTGCAAACTTGTTCTTCATCTCCGTCATCCTAAAGAGTAGAAAATGGAGAGGAGTCAGAAATGGGTAGAGAAGAGTGACCTAGGGTTTATCTTAGTGGTCGTGTCCTACACTCAGCGTGTGCTCTGATACCATCTTTGTAGCGACCCGACCTCAAACGGTCAAGTCTCTGTGCTTCAGTGTCATCCCTGGATTGGTAATGCTGACACACACAATACTCGAAGCATTTATAACAGAGTAGCAATCACACACTTATTACATCGAATGTCTCAATAGAGAACTCATTACAATAATATGGCTTAAGACCATCTAATACGATAACAGCGGAAGGCTTGGAAGACAAAGTGAGTCCATCAACTCCAACGGCATAGCTGAGCTGCACGGCAATGACCTAACGAACCTTACTCCTCGTTTGAAAAGTCTACAACATAATACGTTGCAGCCCGAAAACGGGTCAGCACATGGAATATGCTGGCAAAGTAACACAGTAGAGCAAGAATGGAATAATGCTATCACTACATGCATATTTGGCTGGTGGAAAGCTCTATGGTTACAGTTTTTGCGAAAAGCCAATTTTTTCCTACAACAAAGGAATATATCTTAATTTAACTATCATGGTGGTTGAAACATTGAGAAGGTACCCCCAACTCAATCCCAACTAAATTAGTTAACAACCCAACAATATTAATTAAGAGTGATGAGATACATGTGATAACCCAAGTACTAGATACTCAAGATTGTCCATAACCGGGGACATGGCTAACCATGATTAGATTATACACTCTGCAGAGGTTTGCGCACTTTTCCCCACAAGACTCGATCGCCTCTGTTGGATTTCTCGCACTACATGGTGTTTCAGAAACGGATGACCGAGACACAGTCTTTTAGAAACATTAACTCTCTACTCCGGGTAGACCATACACCCACTACCTACTGATCCACATCTTCAAGAGATTCACGTAACTTACTCAACTATGCTAGAGCCCATAATAGCTTGTGGCTACACACGGAAGTTTCTAGCATGAATCATCTCAGTTCCCTTTGAGCCTGGGTGGCGCTCCATAGGAAGATCACACGGGTACCCCGGGATTTCCAAAAAAATACAGACAACACTGGGTTCCCCAGGTGTCTCAATCCACCCAGATGTTAATTTAAGTTGCCACCTTAAGTTGAACCATTAAATAAATATCTCACATCTGTCATGGATTTCACTCAAACCCAAACCACGTCTACAAGCATAGCATAGAAATATAAGCATGTCAGGACCCCGATTCCAAGTCACATCGATCTAGCCGGTAACACCTCATATCACTTTGCGGCCTCACGCACAGTATTCCGACGGGTGTCTCCTTACCATGGCTCGGGACCATTTGCGCCTTTTGGCTCACGTATATGATAGTGTCGCTAGCATCCATATGATAGAGAACCCATGCCGACATGACTAGTCGTGAACCCAAAGTGGCACTAACTTACGGGGACATGCATACATGAATTAACATCGAGCATGTCGGTCAGCAGCGTGCGAACCCGGGCTGTAGCACTGGGCTAACAGGACTCCAGTGAACCGGGCTGTAGCAGGCTAGGCAGGACTCCGGATGTCACCGCGTGACATTTCCCCGAGGGGACAGACACAGGAACGATGTGAATCACATGCCGGCCAGTCAAGTGTTCCGAAGCAGTAGTGCTGGGCTAGCAGGACTCGGGTGAACCGGGCTGTAGCGGACTACTATGGCTCATGGAAGCACTAGACTATATTTCCCCATAAGAGCGGCTACCAAGGATAAAACAACTAGGTTGTCGGATCCCACACATACTAAGCATTTCAATCATACACACAATATGCTCGATATGTGTAAATACAACATGGCATCACAACAAGACTCTACGACTCAAGTATTTATTCATTAGGCTCCGAGGAGCGAGATATTACAAACATGGGTCTCATGACCCAACATTCAGAGCATACAAGTCAAAGCACATGCGGAAGCTTAATATGTCTAAGTACAGACATCTACAAATGAAAAAGGCTGAGAAGCCTGACTATCTACCAGATCCTGCCGAGGCACAAGATCATAGCTGAGGTATGAAACTAAACGTCGAAGTCCACACGGAACTACTAGCGAGACTAACATCTCTCTGCAAAACATAAAATAGGCAAACGTGAGTACAAATGTACCCAGCAAGACTTACATTGGAACTAGCTACATATGCATCAGTATCAAAAGGGGTGGTGGAGTTTGACTGCAGCAAGCCAGCTTTGACTTGGTGGCTATCCTAAACTATGACTGCAAGTAACTGTTTGAGGTGGCGCACACGAGTCCACATATTCACCATATCAATACACCCCTATGGATCCGCTCCCGTCTCCCTACGAGAACGCCATCCATAGAACTCACGCTTATCTTGCGCATTTTAGAGTATCCACTTTCACTTGTCTATGAACTGTACAGGCAACCCAGAAGTCCTTTTCCGCGGACACGGCTATTTGAATAGATGATGTTAACCCTGCAGGGGTCTACTTCTTCACACACGCTCTCGCCACTTACCACCATGTACACGTCGTGTATCTCGGCAACCTTCAAGCGGAAGGCTAGCAAGGGAGTTGGCCATGACCTGACTAATCACACAAGTCTCTCGTCTAGCTTTATCGCCTATTCGGGTTCCATCCGCAAGGAGATCTGGCCGGGGTGTCGCTCATGGCCCCAAACGATGTGTGCAGGGTTCCCAAGCCCACCATCCGGGTGCCACTTGGTACACTGTGCCACTGTGCCTAGTCTGTCCCAAGCCCACCTGTACCGGGTGCCACTTGGTAGACTACTAACACTACCTACAAACACCAGAAACTAGTTGCAACTCCTGGACAGAGATCAGGTTGATTAAGAAGTCAAGAGAGCTTGGAGCGCCCGGAGCCCAATGTGTGGTAGTAACTGTTCATGGATCACAAACACAGAACTCAGTTCCTGAGGACGGCTGCAATGAGACAACCCACCATGTACTCCTACATGGCCTCTCACCGCTACCTTTACCAAATCGTGTTCACACACTTAGCTCTTAACAGTAGGACATGTTCACAACTTTCCAATTCACCCCCGATGAATCAGACCTGACACAACTCTGAGCAATAGCAGGCATGACAAACAAGCATGAATTAGTAGGCACATCAGGGCTCAAACAAATCCTACTCATGCTAGTGAGTTTCATCTATTTACTGTGGTAATGACAGGTCATGCAGAGGAAAGGGTTCAACTACCGCAGCATGTAACAATTGAATCGCTGCTGTCCTAATGCAGTAAAATAGAGCAGGAGCGAGAGAGTGGGATTGTATCGGAATGAACAAGGGGTTTTGCTTGCCTGACACTTCCAAAGATAGTATAGCTCTTCATTGGTGTCATTGAACTCATCGTCGGAACCACGTCTACGCAGGGGGAACGGTTACCGGCAACAGAGAGGAAACACAATCAATGCAAAGCGACAATATGATGCATGAATGTGACATGACAATATGATGTGATTTGAGCTAATGCAGCTATCAAGAGAAGGGTTTGAGTTGATTTGAACCAAAGGTTCAAATTCAAATTCAAACTATGAATTTATAAAGTGCATTATCATGTTTTCATCTATACAGCTAGGTTAAGTTGCTTTTTCATGCATGAGAATGGTACAGATGGATAGGTTGGATTTTTCTGATCATTTTTCATATATAATTTGTTTCATTTGGAGTTACGGTTGAATTCTTATGAATTTTAGAAGTTTAGGCAAATTTTTGAAAATAAATAAATCATTTAAATTTATTTAAATTCCAGAAATAGTTTACTGCGTTAGCACGACGTCGGTGTGATGCCACCAAGTCAACAGGGGCTGGTCCAGGTCAAACCTGACCAGTGGGGCCCGCTGGTCAGTGACTCAGGGCTGGTTAGGGTCGTAGACAGGTGGGACCGGTCAAACGCCACGTCAGCAAAGTCAATGCTGACGCGTGGGTCCACTGGATTAGATTAACTCTAACTAATTTGGTTAGCCGGTTAATTGAACCTGTGGGGTCCGGTTGTCAGTGTCTGGGGTTAACTAAACAAGGTAATTAAGCCCTAATGGCATGGTTAGCCAGCGGCTAATCGCCGGCGGCCACAGGCCACAGCGGAGGCGTCGGGTTTGCTCCTCCGGTGACCAAATGAGTGGAGCTTGTACTCATCCGCATCCAACGGAGCAAGCAGCAGTGGCTGGGGTGGTCTATAGCGCTGACGGCGTCGAGCTTTGCGACGGCCGGAGCTCGGCAAGGTCGGGTTCGGCGCTATTGTGCATGGCAGGGAGAACAGGTGGCTGCACTCAGCTCCTAGGAGTATGCTGAGCGCGCGACGGTGCTCGGACGCAAGCTGAGGCTACTGCTGGTGCGGCGGCGATGAGACATGGCGGAAGGGAGCTTCTGCGTCCATGCAACTACGGCCTAGAGGACGCGGGCGAACATGGGAGTAGGGGGAAAAGAAGCAGCGGCTCACCACGGGTCTGCTGGTGCTGCTGGCAAGGCATGGGAGGCACGGGGTCCGGCGAATCGACGGTGCAGATCACCGGCACCCGAGGTCGAGGACGGAGGCGTTGGCAGGGAAGAAGGCCGTCTAGGCTTGCGTTCTTCTGCTTGGAGGCGCGAGGCGTCGCGGCGGAGTCGATGGGCATGTCGGCAGGGGGTGCGGTGGCCGGTGGCCACGGCTACGGCGATCAGCGGCGACGGCAACGCTCGGGTGTGCGCGTGAGAGAGACAGAGGGGAGGAGGAGCACGGGGAGAGTGAGGGAGTGGTCCAGGGAGCTGCGTCGCGTCTCGAGGGCGTGGGGGGAAAGGAGAGCTCGCCAGCGCAAAGCAGGAGCTGGCGCAGCCGGCGTCGTGCTCTGGTTCGCCTCTGCCTACTGGCAGAGATAGAAGACGGTCATGCCCCTGTGGGTTGGGCCTCTACAGTGCTGGGCTGGCCTCTCTGGTGGCTGCACAGGGGAGGCCAGGTAAGCTCTCCCTCTCTTCTGTTTTCTAATTTGTTTTTGTTTTCTCATTATTTGCCTCTGTTTTGAGCTTAGGAAAAATACCAAGGCATTTCCTAAAATCCTGAAAATATTCATGGACACTTGCTGAATTATTTCAGTGGCCCAATAATAGTTCCAACATTATTTGAACATTTAAATTATTTATAGTATTTAAATGCCCAAAGTCAAATACAATAAGATTTCATTCAGTGACCAAAATATTCCTACAAATGTTCATTATTTTTTGATTGGTGCAAAAGCCTTGCCAAAAATATCAAATAGTTAATAAGAACATTTTGAGAAGCATTGAATGCAATTTTCCAGGGTTCTTTCCCCTTCTTGAATTATAATTTGAGGCTTCCAAATTTCCTCAATTCAGGTTTCAAAAATTTACATGATGCAAGCAAGACGCAAACACTAGGCAGCACTAGAAGCTAGGGATGTGACAACTCGCCCCCACTAAACAAGAATCTCGTCCCAAGATTCAAGATGTGAGGTAAGAAGATAGAGGGGGCACGGAGCTGACATAGTATTCATGATCCATTGCTTCATATTGATCTTGACGTCTTTGCCTTCGAGATCTTGATCCAACACGATGACTACAGAAGGGAACTCTACAGAAAATGATCTCCTCGAAGATCGAGCACTCAAGATCAACTCATGGAGTGAGACATTGAGGCATCTCTTGAATTGGAACACGAAATATACATCAAGAGGGATGGGTAGTAACAGATGATGAAGTTCGATTTGGTAGGCAACAATTCCACACTAAAGTAGATGGTGAATGCGTTTCAATGTAGCGAGGACTGAATTGCCATGATTCCATAACGGGACACCTTAGAAGAGGTGACTCGTAGAATTATTTCCTTAAGTGGCAAAAGAATTACTTTTGATACTGAGATCATTGGAACTCTTTATACCAGCCTAAGGCAATCACAAATGATCATTTCAAGGAGTTTGAAAGAATGACATACTCAGACCAGAATGGATGATGTGGACTACCTTGTTGAAGACAACGCAATGAGTCATTTTTGCTTATCATTGGAGATGGATGGACCCATGAGCATTTCAATCATACACACAATATGCTCGATATGTGTAAATACAACATGGCATCACAACAAGACTCTACAACTCGAAGTATTTATTCAATAGGCTCCGAGGAGCGAGATATTACAAACATGGGTCTCATGACCCAACATTCAGAGCATACAAGTCAAAGCACATGCAGAAGCTTAACATGTCTGAGTACAGACATCTACAAATGAAAAAGGCTGAGAAGCCTGACTATCTACCAGATCCTGCCGAGGCACAAGATCGTAGCTGAGGTATCAAACTAAACGTTGAAGTCCACACGGAACTACTAGCGAGACTGACATCTCTCTGCAAAACATAAAATAGGCAAACGTGAGTACAAATGTACCCAGCAAGACTTACATCAGAACTAGCTACATATGCATCAGTATCAAAAGGGGTGGTGGAGTTTGACTGCAGCAAGCCAGCTTTGACTCGGTGGCTATCCTAAACTATGACTGCAAGTAACTCTTTGAGGTGGCGCACACGAGTCCACATATTCACCATATCAATACACCACTATGGATCCGCTCCCGTCTCCCTACGAGAACGCCATCCATAGCACTCACGCTTATCTTGCACATTTTAGAGTATCCACTTTCACTTGTCTATGAACTGTACAGGCAACCCACAAGTCCTTTTCCGCGGACATGGCTATTCGAATAGATGATGTTAACCCTGCAGGGGTCTACTTCTTCACACACGCTCTCGCCACTTACCACCATGTACACGTCGTGTATCTCGGCAACCTTCAAGCGGAAGCCTGGCGAGGGAGTCGGCCACGACCTGACTAACCACACAAGTCTCTAGTCCAGGTTTATCGCCTATTCGGGTTCCATCAGTAAGGAGATCCGGCCGGTGTAACATCCCAAATTTTCAATTTGGAATGTTATACATAGGTCATTCATGCATATCATATTGTGTTGCATTTCTCGTTCCGCAATCCTCGAAATCCTAAGCAACTCAAGGACCTTCGGAGAGAGTTGGGGATTCCCCGGTTTTCATATTTGATGTTATCAAATATTGAAACGAGGATTTTTGATTTTAATTATTTTTCTCCCCGAAAAATATTTAATGTTAAATTAAATGGGTGGAGATAATATGACTTCTCCAAAATAATTGAAATATTGGAGGAAAAATATTAAAATCATTTATTTGTTTTCATTTGACTTTTTATTCGGATTTTATTTGCATTAGAAAAATTGCACGTTTTCAAAATTGCATTTCAAGGCCAAGAAAATTTTCATCACATTCTAAATATTTTATTTAGACGGTGAAAATTTGTTTTGGCATTTTTAGATTTTTTTAGGATTTTATTTCGGTCGGCAAAATTATTTAAAAAAAAGGTTCCCGCGCCCGACTGGGCCTAAGGCCCAGCCGAGCCAGGCCGCCACCGCCGCCACCCCCTGTGCGCGCGCCGCCGCCGCCGCTCGCACCAGAGTCCGAGTCGGACTCCGCCTCCGCCTGCCGCCGCGCCTTGCCCCCTCCTCCAAGTCGCACCGCCCCCGCCCTTTATATACTCCCGCCCCCGAGCCCCAACACCACACCGCCAGCCCCGCCGCCCCGCAGCCGCTTGCCGCCGCCGCTTGCCACCGCCACCCCGCCGCCCTCGCCTCGCCGGAGGTACCGCACCAAAATCCGAGCCGCCGTTTTTTTTTCTAAAACCGTTCGTTTTTTTTAGAAACTTTAGATCCGTTTTTTTCGGATCGCCGTTTTTTCTTTTTTTTGGTTTTCCTGTTTAGCGGACGTTCGTCCGAACGTTCGTTTTAATGAACGGTTCTTCGCCCGTTAGTTACAGCTAACGAACGCTCGTTCGCTAGTCTATTCGTCAGTTTTCTTTTATCGGATTTATTCCGCGATTTTTCTGATCGTGATTTCTGATCCGATCTTAGTTTCTGTTTATCTTTTCGCTCGTTAGTCGGAATCAGGCGATTCAAGCACCTAGAGTTTCGTCTCGAAACCCTCTTTCCGTTTAACCAACTTAAATGAGTTTTTGGTACTGTAAAATTTGACCTAGGTTCAGATTAGTAAACGAAGCTTCTTTCTTTCACCGTTTGAGTTTCGTTGCTCCGTTTGATTTGATTCTTTTTGCGAACTGGAGTTCTTAAGTTGAACCTTCTAGTCAACCCCCTTTTATTTGAGTTTTGCTTGTGCATCTCTTGCTTGTTGCTTATGTATGCTATTGTTTGTTTGCGATAGAACACCCAGAGTGCGAAGCGTGTTACTACGAGTCCCTAGGTTTCGCAGACCATCAGCAAGGCAAGTAACACTTTGATCATATCCCTTTTATCACCCAGTTTTTATGCATTAGTTCCAATCCTCAAACATTGCATGGTTAGTATGTCATTAATATGTGGGTTGGGAAGTAGTTGATGAGGTAGAACCTATTACCCTGTTACATTCAAACGTTGGGAGTTACTTCTACGTTGGTTATATTACTATGCTATGCTATGCTCATAGACGTGGTTTGGGTTTGACTGAAATCCATGACAGATGTGAGATTGTTAATTAATGGTTCAAACTTAAGGTGGCAACTTAAATTAACATCTGGGTGGATTGAGGCATCTGGAGTACCCATTGTTGCCTGTTTTTTGGAAATCCCGGAGTAACTGTGTGATCTTCCTATGGACTGCCACCCAGGCTCAAAGGGAACTGGGATGATTCATGCTAGAAACTTCCGTGTGCAGCCACAAGCTATTATGGGCTCTAGCATAGTTGAGTAAGTTATGTGAAGCTCTTGAAGAGGCAGATCAGCAGGTAGTGGGATGTAGGATTGGTATGGTCTGTCCGGAGTAAAGAGTTAATGTTTCTGAAAGACTGTGTCTCGGTCATCCATATCTCAAACACCTTGTAGTGCGAGAAATCCAATGGAGGCGATCGAGTCTTGTGGGGAAAAGTGTGCAAACCTCTACAGAGTGTATAATCTAATCATGGTTAGCCGTGTCCCCGGTTATGGACAATTCTTGAGTATCTAGTGTTTGGGTTATCACATGTATCTCATCATTCTTAAATAATATTGTTGGGATGTTAATTACTTTAATTGGGATTGAGTTGGCGGAACCTTCTCAATGATGTTTCAACTACCATGATAGTTAAATTAAAAATCTATTCCTTTGTTGCAGGGGAAAATTGGCTTTTTGCAAAACTGTAACCATAGAGCTTTCCACCAGCCAAATATGCATGTAGTGATAGCATTATTCTGTTCTTGCTCCACTGTGTTACTTTGCCAGCATATTCCATGTGCTGACCCATTTTCGGGCTACAATGTATTATGTTGCAGTTTTTTCAGACGAGGAGTAAGGTTGTTAGGTCGTTGCCGTGCAGCTCAGCTATGCCGTTGGAGTTAATGGACTCACTTTATCTTCCAAGCCTTCCGTTGTTATCGTATTAGATGGCCTTAAGCCATATTATTGTAATAAGTTCTCTTTTGAGACATTCAATGTAATAAGTGTGTGATTGCCACTCTGTTATAAATCCTTCGAGTACTGTGTGTGTCAGCATTACCGATCCAGGGATGACACTGAAGCACAGAGACTTGACCATCTGAGGTCGGGTCGCTACAAGATGGTATCAGAGCACACGCTAAGTGCAGGACACGACCACTAAGATAAACCCTAGGTCACACTTCTCTACTCATTTCTGACTCCTCTCCATTTTCTACTCTTTAGGATGGCGGAGATGAAGAACAAGTTTGCACAACCGGATGAAGACACGCCTTTTGGACGCCACTTGAAGGAAGTCACTAGGTACTTGAACATTGGAATACCAAGCTTCACCGGAACGTACAATGCCACTTTACCTGAAGAGGAGCGTTGGATGGTTCAAGTACAAGTTCCAGGAAGGACGTCAAGCCCACATTACCAGGGGATGCATCTGAGAGGTCTACAACAGGGACCTTAAGGACACTATCTACCAAATATGTGGGCGCCAAGACGAATAATGGGAAGTAATCAGCACCAGGAAGGATAGATCCATTGCAGCTTTCATCCAGGAGTTAAACCAGCACATTCGACCCCAGGAGAACCAGAAGTGCGCGGACATGATGGACTTGAAGAAGGCGAAGACTAGAATCATCGAGTTGGAGGAAGAACTCAAGTTTACACGCGATGGATATGAGGAGGAAATCAAGAAAGTACTGGAGAAGAATGACGACTTAGTCAAGAAGATCGGAGTATCCATGGGAGGACCGGCACCAGTGAAAGAAGACGAAGAAGAAGAACCCAAGGAGATACGCCCCGAGGACTACATCATCATCGACGACACCGATTCCGATCCTAGTGATGATGATTTTGAACACGAAGCTGGAGCAGACATCATGGAGTCTTCCACCGATCAAAATTTCTAGATGACCACCAAATATTAGTAGTATTCCCCCATGTAATTAGTAATAGATGAGCACTTTGCGATAGTCCTAGACCGTTTGTATGCCCTTGCTTGATTGATTGAATGAAATGTTTGTGTTTGTCTCATGTGCATATGGGTAGTGTTTTCTCATTAGACCCCTTTTCTATTCTGATCTCTTCCATCTAAACCCATCAGATGCCTCCGAGACGTGACATCGGTTTTGCTTTCCCACCGGAGCTCACCCAGTTGATCCAGCAGCAGAATATTTTGATGCAATTGCTAGTTCAGAACCAGGGTGTAGGATCGAAAGTATGTCCAGAGGGGGTGATTAGACTACTTGACCAAATAAAAATCTAGCATTTTCCCAATTTTAGTTTTTGGCAGATTTTAGCTATCTTAGCACAAGTCAAGCAATCTCCACACAATTCAAGCAAGCATGCAAAAGAGTATATGAGCAGCGGAAAGTAAAGCATGCAACTTGCAAGAATGTAAAGGGAAGGGTTTGGAGGATTCAAACGCAATTGAAGACACGGATGTTTTTGTCGCGGTTCCGATAGGTGGTGCTATCGTACATCCACGTTGATGGAGACTTCAACCCACGGAGGGTAACGGTTGCGCGAGTCCACGGAGGGCTCCACCCATGAAGGGTCCACGAAGAAGCAACCTTGTCTATTCCATCATGGCCGTCGCCCACGAAGGACTTGCCTTACTAGCGGTAGATCTTCATGAAGTAGGCGATCTCCTTGCCCTTACAAACTCCTTGGTTCAACTCCACAATCTTGTCGGAGGCTCCCAAGTGACACCTAGCCAATCTAGGAGACACCACTCTCCAAGAAGTAACAAATGGTGTGTTGATGATGAACTCCTTGCTCTTGTGCTTCAAATGATAGTCTCCCCAACACTCAACTCTCTCTCACAGGATTTGGATTTGGTGGAAAGAAGATTTGAGTGGAAAGCAACAAGGGGAAGGCAAGAGATCAAGATTCATATGGTTGGAATGGAATATCTTGACCTCAACACAAGTGTAGGTGGTTCTCTCTCGGAAAATGTGTATTGGAAGTGTAGGTATGTTCTGATGGCTCTCTCCATGAATGAAGAGTGGGTGGAGGGGTATATATAGCCTCCACACAAAATCTAACCATTACACACAATTTGCCAAACTCGATGGGACCGAATGGTTAAACTCAGTCGGACCGATTCAGCAAACCTAGTGACTATTAGGATTTTCGGTGGGACTGAGATGCAACTCGGTAGGACCGATATGGTTAGGGTTAGGGCATAACGTAATCTCGGTGTGACCGATTACACAAACTCGGTGGGACCGATTTTGGTAATAAGCTAACTAGAGAGTTGGTCAGGTAAACTCGGTGGGACCGATTCGCTCATCTCGGTGAGACCGAAATGTTACAAAAGGGAAACAGAGAGTTTACATTGCAATCTCGGTGGGACCGATCGCTCATCTCGGTAAGACCGAAATGTTACGAAGGGAAACAGAGAGATTACAATCCCATCTCGGTGAGACCGAGATCCCTATCGGTGAGACCGATTTGCCTAGGGTTTGTGGCAGTGGCTATGACATTTGAAACTCGGTGGCGCCGGATAGAAAGAATCGGTGGGGCCGAGTTTGACTTTTGGTTTAGTTCATATGTAGATGTGGGAAGGTAGTTGAGGATTTTGGAGCATATCACTAAGCATTTTGAGCAAGCAAGCCATTAAGCAACACCTCATCCCTCCTTGATAGTATTAGATTTTCCTATACACTCAATGTGATCTTGGATCAGTAAAATATAAAATGTAGAGTCTTGAGCTTCAAGCTTGAGCCAAACTTTTTTTCCTTAGAATTTTGAGGGATCCACTTTCCTCATCCATGCCATGCCATTCATTGAGATTTTCCTGAAATATTAATCTTGGAATAATGTTAGCTCAATGAGCTATATGTTGTTAGGAATTACCAAAACCACCCAGGGATAGTTGCACTTTCACAGGGCAACAACAACAACAACAACAACCCGCCGCCAGTGGACAACCTATCCCGTTTTCTAAGGTTACAGCCGCTGGTGTTTTCCAGTAGCACCGAGCCCATAGTTGCTGATGATTGGCTACGCCGTATTGGAAGGGAGTTGACCACCGCAGGTTGCATGGATGCTGAGAGGGTGCGCTTTGCCGCACATCAATTGGATGGACCTGCAGCCTCATGGTGGGAGAATTACACAGCCACTTTCCCCATAGCCAACGTCACTTGGGACCAGTTTCAGCAAGCTTTCCGCACGGCCCATGTCTCAACTGGAGCTATGCAGATGAAGAAGCGGGAGTTCCGCAACCTACGCCAGGGAAACCGTACTGTGGCTCAGTACGTGGATGAGTTTAGCAAGTTATCTCGCTATGCCCCTGACGATGTAGCCACGGATGCCGCGAAGCAGGAGAAGTTTATGGAAGGGCTGAATGATGAGATGAGCATGCAGTTGATGGTAGCAACCTTAAACAACTACCAGGAGTTGGTAGATAAGGCTCTTATGATTGAAGGGAAGCAGCAGCAGATTGAGAGCTGCAAGAGGAAGTATGGACAGGGGAAGTATAACTCAGGAGCTCAGCAGAAGCCTCGCCTAACCCCGAATTCGGGAGGACTTGTTCATAACCATGGAGGTCACAACCACACTAGAGGAGGATCACATAACCACAATGGTTCTAAGAATGGGAATGGGAACGGAACCAACCATAACCAGAACCGCCTCAATCCAGCCACACCCACCAAAAGAGACCTAAGTCACGTTACTTGCTTCAAGTGTGGGAAGACTGGACACTACGCCACGGAGTGCCCTGAAGGAAAGAATGGAAACGGAAATGGGAGCGCGGGGAAGAAGCCTAATCCATTCAACAAAGGACAACTGAAGCACGTTAACGTGGAGGAGGTTGAAGAGCAGCCGGACGCGGTAATAGGTAAGTTTTTGGTTAAGTCATTTACCGCTCTTGTTCTTTTCGATACTGGTGCATCGCATTCATACATATCAATGGGATTTGTGGATAAGTTTAAACTACCAACCCAAACCCTTAGGACCCCTCTGTTAGTAAGCTCACCCGGAGCAGAATACATGGCTAGCCGATGGTGCGACCAGGTACCCTTAACCATTGGCACACATGGTTTTTCGTCCGACCTAATTATCTTGGAGTCACAAGGATTTGATGTGATATTAGGTATGGACTGGATGTCAAAGTTTGGAGGGAGTATTGACTATGCTAGTAAGTCGATTTATCTTACCACCCCGGGGGGAAAAAGGATTAAGTATGTGTCTAGGCATGTGCCTAGGAGGAGCCAAGTGAATGCCCTTACGGGAGTTGTTCAGGAGGAAGTGCGTGTAGTAAAGGATTATCCGGATGTTTTTTCCAGAGGAGTTACCAGGAATGCCACCGGATAGAGACATTGAGTTTTTGATAGAGTTGTTGCCAGGAACAGGACCAATATCCAAGAGACCCTATCGGATGCCCGCAAATGATCTGGAGGAAATTAAGAAACAGATCAAGGAGTTATTGAAAAAAGGATACATTCGAAGAAGTTCATCACCTTGGGGAGCCCCTGTGCTTTTGGTTGAGAAGAAGGACAAATCCCTAAGGATGGTTGTTGATTATCGAGCCTTGAATGAGGTGACGATTAAGAACAAGTACCCACTACCGATGATCAACGATCTGTTTGATCAGTTGCAAGGAGCTAAGGTGTTCTCGAAGATCGATCTGCGATCAGGATACCATCAGTTGAAGATACTGTCGGATTTCGGGTTCTGGCAGACCTTTGAGGTTCGAACACTAGGTGCGCGTGGAGCTTTCGTCTCCTACTTACCTGCACCCCTCCGCCTTGCTAGGATCTAAACTAAGGAAAGAACAACACAAGAGACACAGGGTTTATACTGGTTTGGGCCACCATTGTGGTGTAATACCCTACTCCAGTGTGTGGTGTGGTGGATTGCCTCTTGGGCTGATGATGATGAACAATACAAGGAAGAATAGCCTTGCGAGGGTCTGTTCTTGGCTGGGGCGATGAACTGCTGGGAGGAGCTCAGTCGCCCTTCCCTCTCTCTCTCTCTCTCTCTCTCTCTCTCTCTCTCTCTCTCTCTTTCTTTTGCCCTCTGTCCCCCTCCGATGTGGGTGGCTGGTCCTATTTATAGAGGCCCTGGTGCTCTTCCCAAATATCGAGCGGGAAGGGAGCCAACAATGGCGGGCTAATTTGAAAGGGGACAACTAGTACTAGCTATCCTGACAAAAGTAGTCTTCGCCTGCGCAAAGCTCTGGTGATGACGCCGTCTTGGGCTCCACGGTGACCTCCGTCTCGTAGTCCTCCTGGTCTTGGTCTCGTTGCACCGAAATGGCAACCTTTGCCTGATGCCTCGGTACTCCACGGCTGCGCTTGCCCCCTTTGCACCAAAGAGGAAAGGAGGACACTGCACGGGCTGGCATCCGCCTGGCGCCCTTGGTCGTCATGGCTTGCGTCAGGGGCACCTCGTGAGGTACCCCGCCTTGGTCTCTCCGCCTCCTCGTGAGCCAGCCTGACGAGTCCGTGCCTAAGGAGGCTTCGTGTCGTCCGCCCCGCGAGGCTTGGCCCCTCGCGAGGGTCTTGGGTTTGTGTTGGTGGAGATGGGCCGTGCTGGGCCTCCCTTGGAGCCACGCCGCAGGCCGCAGGCAGGCAAGTCTGGGGACCCCCGTTCCCAGAACGCCGACAGTAGCCCCCGGGCCCAAGGCGCGCCCGGACTTGGCCATGCAGGGAGGCGGAAGGGCAAGAGCGAAGCGCCGCGGGCCCTAACACCCTGCGTCCTTGGGCGCCGCGTGGCGGTTGATCGGACATGGGCGCCTCCACTTCCCCATGGCGCCTCAGTAACTACACGGATTGGACAAGTCCCTGCATGCAAAGCGGGTCATAATTACCTGCGATTGTGGGGGCCGTTGGTTGGCCATCGCTAGCTATAAGTATGGACCGGCGCGCGCCCTTCCAGTTCGTCCCCCTTGCTTCTCCTTTTTCTTCATGGCCCCGTCGAGGAGGTTCTCGGCCGCAGAGAAGGGGAAGGCTCGCCAGGTTGAGCCCGCCTCTTCCCCGCCTAAGCGCGGCCGAGGGCGCCCCCGCAAACATCCCGTGGTCACCACGGTGGCTCCCCGCGGCCGCGGAGGTGATCTTCAGTACAGCGACGGGCGGATTGCTGTGGCCGGGGGGCGCACTCCGGCTGCGCATCCTCCTAGGTCGCGCTCTCGCGCCGCTGAAGTGCTGCCAGAGTTCGTCGTGTGGTCGGCGGAGCCGACTAGCACCCGGCTTCCACTTCCTCGCTTCCTCCTTGGCGAGCTCCCGGCCGGCGCCCCGTGCGGCCTCTGGCTCCAGGCCGACGGCTGCTGCAGCCGGGCCTCATGGGTCTCACTGGAGGTCTCCGCGGCCGGGAGCCTGTCTCTGGCCCGCGGTTGGCAGACGTTTGCCCGCGCGCATGGCCTGAGCCGTCGGTGCACCCTACACTTCAAGTTCGACGGCGATGCCACCCTCTACATGAGGGTGTTTGGGGAAGATGGTTGCCGCGCAGGGTGTTTCCCCGAGGGTGACGACCGCGGCTGGGAACCCAGCTCCGGCGATGATGGAGAGGGCAGCGCTCGCGCGGCTGGCGGTGCTCGAGGTTCCTCGAGCTTCTCCGGTTCTTCTTCAGGCGGTGACTCTTCTAGCGGTCGTATCTGCTTGGGAGGTGGCAACGTGTCCGCCCGCCGTCGCGCCCTGGTGAAGCGCGAGAGAGAGTCCGCCTGAGCTCCAGAGGCAGCTCGGACCTTCCCTATGGGCCGGTGTGAGGCGAGCCGCACCAGATTTGTCCTTTCTTTTCCTTTTTCCTGCATAACAAAGACAGTAGCATGGAGCCCCGCGGGGCGTGTTTGGGTTATTGCTGTTAATCATCGTTTTTCTTTCGTTATTGTACCTTCCGGCTACGTGCCCGCGCGTGAATAATTCCCGGCCCCGGTCGTGGGGGCCGACCGACCCAGGCCCTTTGTTTGTGTCGCGGTGCCCGTGGGGCACGGACTGGAGGGGTGCTCCTGTGATCGGCCCAGGTCGCGAACCCTTTGACTGACCAGGGTAGGAACACTCGTGAGGGCGCTCGGCTTCCCCCCTCGCGAGGCCTTGCACAAGAGAAATCGATGTAGGAGAGCAAAAAGTCGGAGAACCACAAGCCAAAGACGGCAACAACTTCAATAAAACTTCGAATGAGAAGGAACGAGCCAACTGCGGAAAGCAAATGAAAAGCCGCGTCCGGCACCTAATCTAGTCTTCGACGTCTTCTCACCAGCGCAGAGCTAAGTGCTGCCACTGGGCGTGGGAGGGAGCCCCAGGGCCTGAGGCCGGCGCTCCTGAGACTCCGGGGCGTGTACAGCCCCAACTCATTATTACGTGAGAGTGTCACGGGCGGCGAGCTTCACAGGCGTTGGCCTTCTTCACAGGCTCCGGGCCTTTTCCAAAATGCGATAGCTTCACAGGCATTCGCCTTCTTCACAGGCTCCGGGCCTTTTCCAAAACGCGATAGCTTCACAGGCATTCGCCTTCTTCACAGGCTCCGGGCCTTTTCCAAAACGCTATAGCTTCAGAGGCATTCGCCTTCTTCACAGGCTCCGGGCCTTTTCCAAAATGTGATAGCTTCACAGGCATTCACCTTCTTCACAAGCTCCGGGCCTTTTCCAAAACGCGATAGCTTCACAGGCATTCGCCTTCTTCACAGGCTCCGGGCCTTTTTAGGGGTAGAACCTCCGGAGGTGCTGGATGTTCCATGCATTCTGGACTGGCACCCCCTCCTGAGTCTCCAAGCGCACGGAGCCGGGCCTGGAAACATGAACAACTTTGAACGGGCCCTCCCACATGGGAGAGAGCTTGTGCAGCCCCTCCCTGGAGAGAACCCGCCTGAGCATGAGGTCTCCTACCTCGAGAGTTCCGGGGCAGATGTTGCGGCAGTGATATCGCCGCAGTGCTTGTTGGTACCTCGCTGCTCGTAGCGCGGCTTCTCGGCGATGTTCCTCCCCCAGCACGAGGTCCATCCCCCGCACGGCGTCCTGCTGCGCCTCGGCGAACACCAGGACCCGCGCGGAGAGACATCTGACCTCGTGAGGGAGGACCGCTTCGGCTCCGTAGACCAGGAAGAACGGGGTCTCTCCAGTTGGCTTGGTCGCGGTTGTGCGGATGGACCACAACACAGACTGAAGCTCGTCGTACCAACCTCTGCCGCAAGCCTCCAGCTTCTTCTTGAACGTCCTGGTCTTGAGGCCCCTCAGGACCTCCACGTTGGCTCGCTCGGCCTGGCCGTTGCTTCGGGGGTGCGCCACCGAAGCATAGCATATCTGCGTTCCAAGGTTAGCACAGTATGTTTTGAAGAGGTTACTGGTGAACTGCGAACCGTTGTCCATGATGATGCGATTCGGCACCCCGAACCGGCTCATGATGCCCTTGATGAACTTGACCACGGAACCCGCGGGAATGGTGCAGACAGCCTCTACTTCAGCCCACTTGGTGAACTTGTCCACGGCGACGTAGAGGTAGCGGTAGCCCCCGGGCACCCGAGGAAACGGGCCCAAAATGTCCAGCCCCCAGACTGCGAATGGCCATGAAAGGGGTATAGTTTGCAAGCCTCCTGCTGGCTGATGGATCTGCTTGGCGTGGAACTGGCAGGCCTCACAAGCTTTCACTAGTTCGACGGCGTCATTGAGCGCGGTGGGCCAATAAAACCCACTGCGGAACGCCTTGCCGACGAGGGTCCGTGATGATGAATGATGTCCACATTCTCCGCCGTGTATATCTTCCAGCAGTTCCTTCCCTTGCTCCCTGGGGATGCAGCGCAGGGATACATCGTTTGGCCTCTTCCGTTAGAGCTCTCCATCTTTGATGCAGTATGCCGTGGCCTGGCATGCCACTCGCTCCGCTTTCTCCTCCTTCTCCGGTAGGGCCCCTTGCGTTAGGTAACTCCGGAGCTCCGTGATCCAACATCCCTCCTAAGGTTCCATCGTCAGGAGCAGGCGTGCTCCTGAGGCCGGGCCACAGGCCGGAGCCCCTAAGGCAGGTGGCTGGGGGAGCTCCTCCCGGGGCTGAGCTGTGTTCGATAATGACGGCAGGGATGAGGGCTTGAAGAGACGCTCCTCAAAAATGCCAGGCTCCTGAGGTAACCGCCTGGACGCCGTTTGGTGATGTCGTCGGCCTCCTGATTGGTGCCACGGGGCACATGCTGCAGCTCCAACCCCCAGAACTGCTTCTCCATCCTGCGGACCTCCGCTAGGTAGGCTTCCATGTGCTCATCCTTCGGCTCGTACACCTTGTTGGAGAAATTGACAAGGAGCTGCGAGTCACCCTTGATGGTGAGGCGTTTCACCCTTAGGGCAGCCGCGGCCTTCAAGCCCGCTATTAAACCTTCATACTCCGCTATGTTGTTGGAGACCTTTTCACCTTGCTGGAAGCAGAGCTGCACGGCGTAATAGAGCTTGTCCTGAGTGGGAGATATAAGCACCGCCCCAGCCCCAGCGCCATGCCTGGAGAACGCCCCATCGAAGTACATGACCCGTCCTTCTGGCGCTTCACTTCCCGGGGACAGGGACCGATCCTCGCCGGCCTTGAGGCCTGGCGCCTCCGTCCATTCTGCCACAAAATCCGCCAACGCTGCTCCTTTGATGACTCTGGTCGTGCTGAATTCGAGCTGAAACGCTTGCAGTTCTATGTTCCACTCAGTGACCCTTCCAGCTGAATGAGGGCTCCTGAGCACTCTCTCCAGGGAGTATGATGAGACGACCTTGATGGGGTGACCCTGAAAATAGTGCCGTAGCTTGTGCGAGGCCACCAGTAGCGCGAGGAGGAGTTTCTGAGGCATGGGGTACCGCGCCCTTGCATCCCGCAACACCGTGCTGACGAAGTACACTGGGTGCTCAACAAGGTAGGGTGCGTCAGTGCTGGTGGCTCCCTTTGGAGACCATGGCGCCTCTTGAGGCAATGAGGCCTCCTGAGACTGGCCATCTGGGAGAGGGGCCCGTTCCGCCTCCGGTGCGCCCTTCTGCGGTGGCTGATCCTCCTCAGCCGCGGTGGCAGTTTCTGCGGGCCTTCCTTGTCCCTGTTCTGCCTTGTCCCGGGCTGCTACCGTGGTTTTGATTCGGTGCTCCTCTCTGACTGCCACCAAGGCTGCGCTGGCAGAGTAGGGAGTGGCGGCGAGGTAAAGCACTAGGGGCTCTTGAGGGCGCGGAGCCACCATGACCGGTGGGCTGGTCAGGTATCTCTTGAGATCCTGGAACGCCTTGTCGGCCTCTTCAATACACTCGAAGGGCCCCTTTTTCTTCATTAGCTGGAAGAAAGGCAGTGCTCGTTCCCCCAACTTGCAGATGAAGCGCCCTAGCGCGGTCACGCGCCCCGTGAGCTTCTGCATTTCTCTGAGGGTCTTTGGCGGGCTCATGTCTTCCACCGCCTTGACCTTCTCCGGGTTAGCCTCGATGCCACGGTGGGACACGAGGAAACCCAAGAGCTTGCCCGAGGGGACTCCGAACACACACTTCTCTGGGTTGAGCCATAGGTTCACTGCGTTGAGGCTCGCGAAGGTTTCCTCCAAGTCTTGTATCAAGGTCCTGGCCTCCCGAGACTTTACCACAATGTCATCGACGTAAGCCTCAACATTCTTCCTGAGCTGCGGGCCCAAGGTGATGTGCATCAGCCGCTGGAAGGTCGCCCCTGCGTTACGCAGCCCAAATGGCATGCATGTGTAGCAGTACACTCCACACGGGGTTAGGAAGGCTGTCTTCTCGACGTCTTCTACCGCCATCTTGATCTGGTGATACCCAGAGAATGCATCCAAGAAGCATAACAGGTCACATTCTGCAATGGAATCGACGATCTGGTCGATGCGGGGGAGCGGGAACAGATCTTGCGGGCATGCTTTGTTGAGGTTGGTGAAGTCGACACACATGTGCTCCTTCCCTCCCTTCTTTGGCACAACGACAGGGTTGGCCAACCAATCCGGGTATCGGACCTCGCGAATGACCCCAACGGCTTCTAATTTGCGGGTTTCTTGGACGATGAAGGCCTGCTTTTCTGTGGACTGCCGCCTGGCCTTCTGCTTCACAGGGCGCACATTGGGGCATACGTTGAGGTGATGCTCGATTACACCCCTAGGGATCCCTGCCAACTGGTCAGGCTCCCAAGCGAATACCTTCTTGTTTGCGCGCAGGAACCCGACCATGGCCTTCTCCTGCTCTGGTTCGAGGTGGGCGCCTATGGTGAAGGTGGCGTTGGTGGACCCGTCCTCATCGACGGGTATCCGCTTGGTTTCTGCCTTGTCTTGGGTGAACAATTGTTTCTTCTTGGCGGGTGCAGCCCCCTTGGGCCCGGGGGTTTCCAAGTCGGCGGGCTGTGCCGACGCCGCCGTCTTGAAGGCGAGCTTGAGCGCTCGCAGCGCGTCTCCGGTGTCCCCGTGCACAGTGAGGACACCGCTGCTCCCGGGCATCTTCATGAGGTTGTACGCCGGGTGCGTCGCGGCCATGAACTGGGCCAGCGCTGGGTAGCCGAGGATGGCGTTGTAGGGGAGGCCGATGGGGGCGATGTCGAAGTCGAACAGGTCCGTGCGGAAGTTGTCGTAGGTGTCGAAGGTTACTGGGAGCCGGATCTGTCCCAAGGAGCTGGACGACTCGCCCCCAACGCCTGAGAAGGGCCGGCTGGGTTGCAGCCGTTCCAGGGGTATGCAGAGGAGGTTGAAGGCCTCGACCGAGAGCATGCTGAGGCCCGCGCCGCCATCAATGAGGGTCCTGGTGACGGCCACCTGGCAGATGGTGGGGGTGCACAGCATGGGGAGCACACCCGAGCAGGCCGAGTTGGAGGGGTGGTCCTCCGAGCTGAAGGTCAGGCCGGTCTCGGGCGCTGCCCGGTCTAGGGGAGCCCCCTGCCGCGTGGAAGCGGCGCTGACCCGGCGGATGAACGGCTTGACGTGGTGACTTGTAGGCGGCGCCTGCGAGCCGCCCAAGAGGGCCGCGACGACCGGGGGTGTTGGTGCAGCGCGATGGGCGGGGGAGAGGTTGCGAGGCTCCATGGGCGCGCGGAGCGCGCGGGACGAAGAACCAGCTGGGGTGAGCGAGGGAGTTGCGGTGCGGCCGCCTTGCCGCACGGACAGATGTTGGGACGATGCTTGCCGCTTGTCCCCCGCCGGGCCGGTGGCGGCGTTGACGGCAGGTGACGGGGAACGGTGAGGACGCCCGCCGACAGGGGCCGTCTGGGAGACGCGGGAAACGAGCGCAGCCCGGCGCTTGGTGCGGGCCCAACGAGCGTCAGACATGGGCGTGATGGTCGGAGGAGAACGGGGTGGTGGAAGACGAATCCCGGCGCACCCCTACCTGGCGCGCCAAATGTCGGATTTCGGGTTCCGGCAGACCCTTGAGGTTCGAACACTGGGGGTGCGCGCGGAGCTTTCGTCTCCTACCTACCTGCACCCCTCCACCTTGCTAGGATCTAAACTAAGGAAAGAACAACACAAGAGACACAGGGTTTATACTGGTTCGGGCCACCGTTGTGGTGTAATACCCTACTCCAGTGTGTGGTGTGGTGGATTGCCTCTTGGGCTGATGATGATGAACAATACAAAGAAGACCAGCCTTGCGAGGGTCTGTTCTTGGCTGGGGCGATGAACTACTGGGAGGAGCTCAGTCGCCCTTCTCTCTCTCTCTCTCTTTTTCTTTTGCCCTCTGTCCCCCTCTCGATGTGGGTGGCTGGTCCTATTTATAGAGGCCCTGGTCCTCTTCCCAAATATCGAGCAGGAAGGGAGCCAACAATGGCGGGCTAATTTGAAAGGGGACAACTAGTACTAGCTATCCTGACAAAAGTAGTCTTCGCCTGCGCAAAGCTCTGGTGATGACGCCGTCTTGGGCTCCATGGTGACCTCCGTCTCGTAGTCCTCCTGGTCTTGGTCTCGTTGCACCGAAATGGCAACCTTTGCCTGATGCCTCGGTTCTCCGCGGCTGTGCTTGCCCCCTTTGCACCAAAGAGGAAAGGAGGACACTGCGCGGGCTGGCATCCGCCTGGCTCCCTTGGTCGTCATGGCTTGCGTCAGGGGCACCTCGTGAGGTACCCCGCCTTGGTCTCTCCGCCTCCTTGTGAGCCAGCCTGACGAGTCCGTGCCTGAGGAGGCTTCGTGTCGTCCGCCCCGCGAGGCTTAGCCCCTCGCGAGGGTCTTGGGTTTGTGTTGGTGGAGATGGGCCGTGCTGGGCCTCCCTTCGAGCCACGCCGCAGGCCGCAAGCAGGCAAGTCTGGGGACCCCCGTTCCCAGAACACCGACAGATACATGAGAAGGATATACCAAAGACAGCGTTCACGACGCGGTATGGAGTATACGAGTACACGGTCATGTAATTTGGACTGACTAATGCCCCTACTTATTTCATGAGCATGATGAACAAGGTGTTCATGGAGTATTTGGACAAGTTTGTTGTGGTGTTTATTGATGATATTATGGTATACTCGAAGAACGAGGAGGAGCACAAGGAGCATTTACGCTTAGTTCTCGAGAAACTCAGGGAACACCAGTTGTATGCTAAGTTTAGCAAATGCGAGTTTTGGTTGAAGGAAGTCGGATTCCTTGGACATGTTATATCAGGAGAAGGTATAGCAGTAGACCCCAGCAAAATTCAGTCAGTCGCTGAATGGTTGGCACCCACCTCAGTTAGCGAGATCCACAGTTTCCTTGGACTCGCAGGTTACTATCGGAGATTCATTGAGAACTTTTCCAAGATTGCAAAGCCAATGACTGAACTGTTAAAGAAGGATACTAAGTTTAAATGGACAGAAGATTGCGAGGCAAGTTTCCAGGAGTTGAAGGAACGGTTGACTACAGCGGCAGTGCTAACACTGCCGGATATACATAAGGAATTCCAAGTGTATTGCGACGCCTCTCGCTTAGGACTTGGATGTGTACTTATGCAGGATGGAAGAGTTGTTTCGTATGCCTCACGACAACTAAAACCTCATGAGTTGAACTATGCCACGCATGATTTGGAGTTAGCAGCCGTAGTGCATGCATTAAAGACTTGGAGGCATTACCTTATTGGAAACCGATGTGATGTATACACGGACCATAAGAGTCTGAAGTACATCTTCACCCAGAAGGAACTGAACCTTAGACAGAGGAGATGGTTGGAGCTTATAAAGGATTATGATATGAAGCTACACTATCACCAAGGAAAGGCCAATGTTGTAGCAGACACCTTGAGCATGAAGAGTTATGCTAATATCCTTGAAAGTAAGGGTTTGCCGAAGGAGTTAGCAAAGAATGTCATGGAACTTCGATTGGAGATGGTTCCTAGAGGATTCGTTGCAACAATGGAGGTCCAGTCGACATTGTTGGACAAGATTCGGGAAGCTCAGAAGGATGACAAGGAGATTGCCGAGATAAAGGAGAAGATGAGCAAAGGAAAAGCCAAAGGTTTTCGTGTAGATGAGCATGATACCCTATGGTTTGAGGACCGAGTTTATGTGCCCAATAACCAGGAGATCAGGAGGTTAATACTTCAAGAGGCTCATGATTCACCATACTCGATACACCCCGGAAACACCAAGATGTATCTGTATTTGAAGGAACGTTTCTGGTGGACTCGTATGAAAAAGGATATTGCCGAGTATGTAGTCGTATGCGATGTATGTCAGCGAGTGAAGGCAGAACATCAAAAGCCAGCAGGATTATTACAGCCTATGCCGATAGCCGAATGGAAGTGGGATAAACTTGGCATGGACTTTATCACCGGATTGCCTAGGACTAAAGCAGGATATGATTCCATATGGGTAGTAGTTGATCGCTTGACCAAAGTGGCTCACTTCATCCCAGTGAAAACCACTTATACCAGTGCAAAGTTGGCCAAGATTTATATGTCCAGGATCGTATGTCTGCATGGAGTTCCAAGGACCATCGTATCAGATAGAGGAACATAGTTTACTTCAAAGTTCTGGCATCAGTTACATCAGACTTTGGGAACAAGGTTAGAGTTAGTACAACTTTTCACCCGCAGACAGATCGACAGACTGAGAGAGTGAACCAAATTTTGGAGGACATGTTGAGAGCCTGCGCGCTAGATTATGGATCTAGTTGGGATGACAATTTGCCTTATGCAGAGTTCTCGTACAACAATAGCTACCAAGCCAGTTTGAAGATGGCACCGTTTGAAGCCATGTATGGACGCAGGTGTAGAACACCCTTGATGTGGGATGAGGTAGGAGACCAACAGTTGTTTGGACCAGACTTGATCAAAGAGTCTGAAGAAAAGGTTAAATTGATTCGCGATAGATTGAAGATTGCTCAATCTAGGCAGAAGAGTTATGCGGACTCAAAACGCAAAGAGGTAACCTATAAAATTGGAGACAGAGTATATCTGCGAGTATCTCCCTTACGAGGAGTGAAACGTTTTGGAGTTAAGGGGAAATTAGCTCCGAGATTTGTAGGACCGTATCGTGTTTTGGAACGGATGGGAGAAGTTGCCTACAAGTTGGAATTACCCGAGGGATTGTGAGGAGTTCATGATGTGTTTCACGTTTCACAGCTGAAGAAGTGTCATGCTGAGATGGCCGATATACCGTTAAGAGATACAGTACCCTTGGAGGCAATTCAGTTGGACAGTGATTTGACTTACGACGAGAAGCTAGTAAAGATTCTTGAGTTTGCCAGCAGAGTCACCCGCAGTAAGGTTATCAAGTTTTGCAAAGTTCAGTGGAGCCACCATACCGAGGATGAAGCCACCTGGGAACGAGAGGATGATCTTCGCAAAGACCACACACACCTATTTTCTAGCCAACCCGAATCTCGAGGGCGAGATTCATCTTAAGGGGGGTAGGTTTGTAACATCCCAAATTTTCAATTTGGAATGTTATACATAGGTCATTCATGCATATCATATTGTATTGCATTTCTCGTTCCGCAATCCTTAAAATCCTAAGCAACTCAAGGACCTTCGGAGAGAGTTGGGGATTCCCCGGTTTTCATATTTGATTTTATCAAATATTGAAACGAGGATTTTTTTATTTTAATTATTTTTCTCCCTGAAAAATATTTCATGTTAAAATAAATGAGAGGAGATAATATGACTTCTCCAAAATAATCGAAATATTGGAGGAAAAATATTAAGATCATTTATTTGTTTTTATTTGACTTTTTATTTGCATTAGAAAAATTGCACATTTTCAAAATTGCGTTTCAGGGCCAAGAAAATGTTCATCTCGTTCCAAATATTTTATTTAGACGGTGAAAATTTGTTTTGGCATTTTAGATTTTATTTATTTTTTTAGGATTTTATTTCGGTCGGTGAAATTATTAAAAAAAGGTTCCCGCGCCCGACTGGGCCTATGGCCCAGCCGAGCTAGGCCGCCGCCGCCGCTCGGACTAAGTCCGAGTCGGACTCCGCCCCCGCCTGCCGCCGCGCCTTGCCCCCTCCTCCAAGTCGCGCCGCCCCCGCCCTTTATATACGCCCGCCCCCGAGCCCCAACACCACACCGCCAGCCCCGCCGCCCCGCAGCCGCCGCCGCCCGCGCTAGCCGCTTGCCGCTGCCGCTTGCCGCCGCCCTCGCCTCGCCGGAGGTACCGCACCGGAATCCGAGCCGCCGGTTATTTTCTAAAACCGTTCGGTTTTTTTAGAAACCCTAGATCCGTTTTTTTATCGCCGGTTTGTCTTTTTTTCGGTTTTCCTGTTCAGCGGACGTTCGTCCGAACGTCCGTTTTAACAAACAATTCTTCACCCGTTAGTTACAGCTAACGAACGCTCATTCGCTAGTCTGTTCGTCAGTTTTCTTATATCGGATTTATTCCGCGATTTTTCTGATCGCGATTTTTGATCCGATCTTAGTTTCTGTTTATCTTTTCGCTTGTTAGTCGGAATCAGGCGATTGAAGCGCCTAGAGTTTCGTCTCGAAACCCTCTTTCCGTTTAACCAACTTAACTGAGTTTTTGCTACTGTAAAATTTGACCTACGTTCAGATTAGTAAACGAAGCTTCTTTCTTTCGTCGTTTGAGTTTCGTTGCTCCGTTTGATTTGATTCTTTTTGCGAAGCGGACTTCTTAAGTTGAAACTTCTGGTCAACCCCCCTTTTATTTGAGTTTTGCTTGTGCATCTCTTGCTTGTTTCTTATGTATGCTATTGTTTGTTTGCGATAGAACACCCGGAGTGCGAAGCGTGTTACTACGAGTCCCTAGGTTTCGCAGACCGTCAGCAAGGCAAGTAACACTTTGATCATATCCCTTTTATCACCCAGTTTTTATGCATTAGTTCCAATCCTCAAACATTGCATGGTTAGTATGTCATTAATATGTGGGTTGGGAAGTAGTTGATGAGGTAGAACCTATTACCCTGTTACATTCAAACCCTGTGAGTTACTTCTACGCTTCTTATATTACTATGCTATGCTATGCTCGTAGACGTGGTTTGGGTTTGAGTGAAATCCATGCCAGATGTGATATTGTTAATTAATGGTTCAAACTTAAGGTGGCAACTTAAATTAACATCTGGGTGGATTGAGGCACCTGGAGTACCCAGTGTTGCCTGTTTTTTTGGAAATCCCGGAGTACCCGTGAAATCTTCCTATGGACCGCCACCCAGGCTCAAAAGGGAACTGAGATGATTCTTGCTAGAAACTTCCGTGTGCAGCCACAAGCAATTATGGGCTCTAGCATAGTTGAGTAAGTTACGTGAAGCTCTTGAAGAGGCAGATCAGCAGGTAGTGGGATGTAGGATTGGTATGGTCTATCCGGAGTAGAGAGTTAATGTTTCTGAAAGACTGTGTCTCGGTCATCCGTATCTCAAACACCTTGTAGTGCGAGAAATCCAACGGAGGCGATCGAGTCTTGTGGGGAAAAGTGCGCAAACCTCTGTAGAGTGTATAATCTAATCATGGTTAGCCGTGTCCCCGGTTATGGACAATTCTTGAGTATCTAGTACTTGGAGTATCTTAAGTATCTCATCACTCTAAATTAATATTGTTGGGTTGATAATTACCTTAATTGGGATTGAGTTGGAGGAACCTTCTCAATGATGTTTCAACTACCATGATAGTTAAATTAAAATCTATTCCTTTGTTGTGGGGAAAAATTGGCTTTTCGCAAAACTGTAACCATAGAGCTTTCCACCAGCCAAATATGCATGTAGTGATAGTATTATTCTGTTCTTGCTCTACTGTGTTACTTTGCCAGCATATTCCATGTGCTGAACCATTTTCGGGCTGCAACGTATTATGTTGCAGACTTTTCAGACGAGGAGTAAGGTTCGTTAGGTCGTTGCCGTGCAGCTCAGCTATGCCGTTGGAGTTAATGGACTCACTTTATCTTCCAAGCCTTCCGCTGTTATCGTATTAGATGGCCTTAAGCCATATTATTGTAATAAGTTCTCTTTTGAGACATTCGATGTAATAAGTGTGTGATTGCCACTCTGTTATAAATCCTTCGAGTATTGTGTGTGTCAGCATTACCGATCCAGGGATGACACTGAAGCACAGAGACTTGACCATCTGAGGTCGGGTCGCTACAACCGGGGTATCGCTCACGGCCCCAAACGATGTGAGCAGGGTTCCCAAGCCCACCATCCGGGTGCCACTTGGTACACCGTGCCACTGTGCCTAGTCTGTCCTAAGCCCACCTGTACCGGGTGCCACTTGGTAGACTACTAACACTACCTACAAACACCAGAAACTAGTTGCAACTCCTGGACAGTGATCAGGTTGATTAATAAGTCGAGAGAGCTTGGAGCCCCCGGAGCCCAATGTGTGGTAGTAACTGTTTATGGATCACAAACACAGAACTCAGTTCCTGAGGACGGTTGCAATGACACAACCCACCATGTACTCCTACATGGCCTGTCACCGCTACCTTTACCAAATCGTGTTCACACAATTAGCTCTCAATAGTAGGACATGTTCACAACTTTCTAATTCACCCCCGATGAACCAGACCTGACACAACTCTAAGCAATGGAAGGCATGATAAACAAGCATGAATGAGTAGGCACATCAGGGCTGAAAAAAATCCTACTCATGCTAGTGGGTTTCATCTATTTACTGTGGCAATGACAGGTCATGCAGAGGAAAGGGGTTCAACTACCGCAGCATGTAACAATTGAATCGCTGTTGTCCTAATGGAGTAAAAGAGAGTAGGAGCGAGAGAGTGGGATTGTATCAGAATGAACAAGGGGGTTTTGCTTGCCTGACACTTTCGAAGATAGTATAGCTCTTCATTGGTGTCATTGAACTCATCGTCGGAACCACGTCTACGCAGGGGGAACGGTTACTGGCAACAGAGAGGAAACACAATCAATGCAAAGCGACAATATGATGCATGAATGTGACATGGCAATATGATGTGATTTGAGCTAATGCAGCTATCAAGAGAAGGGTTTGAGTTGATTTGAACCAAAGGTTCAAATTCAAATTCAAACTATGAATTTATAAAGTGCATTATCATGTTTTCATCTATACAGCTAGGTTAAGTTTCTTTGTCATGCATGAGAATGGTACAGATGCATAGATTGGATTTTTCTGATCATTTTTCATATATAATTTGTTTCATTTGGAGTTACGGTTGAATTCTTATGAATTTTAGAAGTTTGGGCAAATTTCTGAAAATAAATAAATCATTTAGATCTATTTAAATTCCAGAAATAGTTTACTGCGTCAGTATGACGTCGGTGTGACGTCATCAAGTCAAGAGGGGCCGCTCCAGGTCAAACATGGCCAGTGGGGCCCACTGGTCAGTGACTCAGGGTTGGTTAGGGTCGCAGATAGGTGGGACCAGTCAAACGTCACGTCAGCAAAGTCAATGCTGACGCGTGGGTCCACTAGATTAGATTAACTCTAACTAATTTGGTTAGCCGGTTAATTGAACCTGTGGGGTCCGGCTGTAACTGTCTAGGGGTTAACTAAACAAGTTAATTAAGCCCTAATGGCGTGGTTAGCCAGCGGCTAATCGCCAGCGACCACAGGCCACGGCGGAGGCTTCGGGTTTGCTCCTCCGGCGACCAAACGAGTGGCGAAGGGGCTCTGCGTGGAGCTGGCGCTCATCCGCATCCAACGGAGCAAGCAGCAGTGGCTGGGGTGGTCTACAGCGCTGACGGCGTCGAGCTTTGCAGCGGTCGGAGCTCGGCAAGGTCGGGTTCGGTGCTATTGTGCACGGCAGGGCGAACAGGTGGCTGCACTCGGCTCCTAGGAGCATGCTGAGCGCGCGACGGTGCTCGGACGCAAGCTGAGGCTGCTGTTGGTGCGGCGGCGATGAGACATGGCGGAAGGGAGCTTCTGCATCCGTGCAACTACGGCCTAGAGGACGCGGGCGAACATGGGAGTAGGGGGAAAAGAAGCAGCGGCTCACCGCGGGTCTGCTGGTGCTGCTGGCAAGGCAGGGGAGGCACGGGGTCCGGCAAATCGATAGTGCAGATCACCGGCACCCGAGGTCGAGGATGGCGGCGTTGGCGGGGAAGAAAGCCGTCCGGGCTTGCGTTCTTCTGCTTGGAGGCGCGAGGCGTCGCGGCGGAGTCGATGGGCATGTCGGCAGGGGGTGCGGTGGCCGGTGGCCACGGCTACGACGATCGGCGGCAACAGCAACGCTCGGGTGTGCGCGTGAGAGAGAGACAGAGGGGAGGAGGAGCACGGGGAGAGTGAGGGATTGGGCCAGGGAGCTGCGTCGCGTCTCGAGGGCGTGGGGGGAAGGAGAGCTCGCCAGTGCGAAGCAGGAGCTGGCGCAGCCGGCGTCGTGCTCTGGTTTGCCTTTGCCTACTGGCAGAGGTAGAAGACGATCATGCCCCTGTGGGCTGGGCCTCTACAGTGCTGGGCTGGCCTCTCTGGTGGCTGCACAGGTGAGGCCAGGTAAGCTCTCCCTCTCTTCTGTTTTCTAATTTGTTTTTGTTTCTAATTATTTGCCTCTGTTTTGAGCTTAGGAAAAATACCAAGGCATTTCCTAAAGTTCTGAAAATATTCATGGACACTTGTTGAATTATTTCAGTGGCCCAATAATAGTTCCAACATTATTTGAACATTTAAATAATTTATAGTATTTAAATGCCCAAAGTCAAATACAATAAGATTTAATTTAGTGACCAAAATATTCCCACAAATGTTCATTATTTTTGGATTGGTGCAAAAGCCTTGCCAAAAATATCAAACAGTTAATAAGAACATTTTGAGAAGCATTGAATGCAATTTTCCAGGGTTCTTTGCCCTTCTTGAATTATAATTTGAGGCTTCCAAATTTCCTCAATTCAAGTTTCAAAAATTTAAACATGATGCAAGCAAGATGCAAACACTAGGCAGCACCAGAAGCTAGGGATGTGACAAAGCAACGCGTAGAAGTAACTCCCTAGGGTTTGATAGTAACAGGGCAATAGGTTCTACCTCAATATCTACTTCCTAACCCTCAAGTTAATGACATCCTAATCATGCAATGTTTGGGGTGTGAAACTAATGCATAAAAACTGGGTATGAAAAGAGTATGATCAATGTGTTACTTGCCTTGCTGACGATCCGCGAATCCTAGGGACTCGAGTAACACGCTTCACACTCCGGGAATTCTATCACAAACAAACAATTGCATACATAAGCAACAAGCAAAGATACACAAGCAAAACTCAAGAGAGGTTGACCAGAAAGTTCAACTTAAGAACTCCGATTTGCAAAAAGAATCAAATCAAACGGAGCAACGAAACTCAAACGGCGAAAGAAACAAGATCCATTTACTAATCTGAACTAAGGTCAAATTTTACAGTATCAAAATCTTGTTATTTTGATTAAACGGAAAGAGGGTCTCGAGACAAAGATCTAGGCGCTTGAATCGCCTGATTCCGACTAACGAGCGAAAAGAAAAACAGAAATGAAAATCGGAACAGAGATTGCGATCGAAAATAATTGCGGATTAATCCGATAAAAAGAAAACGGACAAACAGACTAACGAACGAGCGCTCGTTATCTATAACTAACGGGCAAAAATCATTCGTTAAAACGAATGTACGGACGAACATTCACAAACTAGAAGAACCGGAGAAAACCGGCGAACCGATCTAAAAAAACGAACTAGGTTTCTAAAATAACCGAACGGTTTTTATAAAAAAACGGCGGCTCGGATCGCCGCGGTACCTCGGCGAGGTGGCTCCAGCGAGGCGGGACGGGGCGGCGACTTGCGGGGCGGCGGGGCTCGGCGACGACGCGGGGCGGCAAGCGGCGGCGGCGCGGCTGCAAGCGGCGGCGGCGAGGCGCGGGCGGCGGCAGGCGGCGCAACTCGGGGCGGGCTGCGGCGGTGGTTGGCGGTGGTGGGGGCTCAGGTGGCGGAGTATATAAAGGGGCGGGGCGGGGTGGCTTGGGGGAGGGGCCAAGGCGACGGCAGTGGAGTCCGGCTCGGACTCCTCATCCGAGTCGGCGGCGGCGCGCGAGGAAGGTGGCGGCGCGGGCGGTTGGCGCGGCGGCCCGGCTGGGTTTCGGCCCAGACGACTAGAACTTAAAAAAACAATTTTGCCGAACTCAGAAAAATCCTAAAAAATAAAATAAAATTCTAAAAATGCCAAAACAAATTTTCTCCGTCTAAATAAAATATTTAGAATGGGATGAACATTTTCTTGGCCCTAAAATGCAATTTTGGAAAACGTCCAATTTTTCTAATGCAAATAAAATCAAATAAATGATTTTAATATTTTTCCTCCAATATTTCAATTATTTTGGAGAAGTCATATTATCTCCTCTCATATATTTTAATATTTCGGAGAGAAAAATAATTAAAACCAAAATCCTCGTTTCATTATTTGATAAAAATCAAATATGAGAACCGGGAAATCCCCAACTCTCTCCGAGGGTCCTTGAGTTGCTTAGGATTTCGAGGATTGCGGAACGAGAAATGCAATAAAATATGATATGCAAGAATGACCTATGTATAACATTCCAAATTGAAAATTTGGGATGTTACATCAATAGAGTTCAAGAAAGGTTAGCCCTGCTGGGGAGCTGCAGCGCAAGCAGCTGAGCAAGATGATGAGACTGCGCTTGTTCAACACTTATATCTTCCTCACTCTGAAAGATAAACAAGCAGACAGATGACAGGTTTTGCACATAAAAGTATTAGTGTTGACAATTCATCACATTTCTTACTAACGAATAAAGTGACACAGTTTAAAATTGCATTAACACAATATGGTATTGTTCAGGTCAAGACATGGCAGGAAATGACATTGTGAAGGAGTTGGCAGCTTCACGACACCACTGGATTACAGATCAAGAACTCATAAGTATCAATGGTTAGTGTGCTGTCAATTTATACCATTTCAGATTGGCAAATAAAGAGACGGTTTAAATAATAGTAGAATGATATGACATTGTTCATAGTTAAGACATTGCAGAATATGACATTGTGCCGTAGTGGGTAGGTTCACCACACCACTGGATTACGGATAAAGAACAGAAGCATACATGCAGTGGAAAAGAAGATCACTTGCTCTGTATAGTTTAATTTACATGGTATGAAGAAGGAACTTGGTTGTACAACTGAAAACTTAAATTGAGAAAGGACAAACTTTTGTTTATGAACTACATAATAAACTTTAAACAAGCAATTTGATACAAACACCAAAAATAAACAGCTGTTGCAGTCATGCCTAACCAAATATATACAACAAAGTTTGAAGGCTTGAGATGGACAAACTTACATTATTGGTGAAGACGGGCTCTATAAAGGCCTTGTCCATACTGATGGGGGGGCAATTCAAGAAGTTTACCACAAAATCTTCTTCAAAAGCATTGCCTTTATTCTACATTTTGTTAAGAGTAAATATAGATGTGATAATATACGAAAAATGGAGAATATTTCAGATAAGATGAAGAGTGATGCTACATAACCAAGTAGCTATAAATGTAAGTGCAGTGATACAGGCAAAAGGTATAGCCAAGAGCAATGCACAGCTAAACTTCTTCAGTACCAACCTTATGGTTAGAGTAAATATAGATCTGATGTGTAGAAAATGGAGGGCAAAGGAAAATAAGCTGCAGAGTGATGGTACATGAACAACTACATGTCATTATAAGTACACTGATAAAGGACAGCATGTACTTACAAGAACAATGCAGAGCTAAAAAAACATTGGCATTGGATATATTCTACACTAATGTAACCATTCATACAGATCATATAATTTGGAGCGAACAATTGATAAGCAAGCTATCATGCATACTGCTATCACATAATGAACCAGGTATGTATGCAAGTACAGTGATACAGGACAATAGGTACTAACAAGAGCAAAGCAGCGGGCAACATATTTGCGATATCCTGTCGTTCTTGTCAAACCGGAATTCTTCTTCAAGCAGATTTCCTGCAAAAAAGATTCGTAAGGCACATGCGGAAAAGTAGAAGTTCAAATTGTCATGTGATTTCATAGATAGTACCTCATCCTGGGAACGAGACCAGTGCATAACAAGGTTTTTCCATTCAATCTTTTCTAAATTTAGCACAGGAGACTTCACCGGAAATTCGTTTATAGACTTGCCATCAAAGTGTGATTTCCTCAGGTAACACCGATACTGCTGCAGTGCTTCCTTGAAAAGCACAAGCAAGCTTTACTCGTCATGACTATCCAGATTGACCCTCGCCTAGTTACAACAATGCAATGTAAATCATTGATGTGTTCAATCAGCAGAAAACAGGAAAATAATAACCATGAATAATAGCACTTACACATAAGTTGGACAGGAAGATGTGAAAATGGTGTTTGTCTTCACAATAATCTTCCCGTGATGGGAATATATGCACGTAGTCCCTAACAACATTGAAAGCATTGTCTTTTAAACTGGGAATAAATGGAATGAGGTTCCAATCTGCAGGAATTGGCCGTCTCTGTAGTTGGGATAGGTCTTCGGTCGGTGGACTTGCTGTACTTTTTGCTGGAGTGGGATTTTTTTGTGGTACAGCTGGTGCTATGGAAAATGAAATCGGTATACCTTTTGCTGGAGTGCAGGTCCTGTGTGGTGGGGCTAGTGGTGTGGCCAGTGAAGTATGGGTACAGTCTGCTGGAGTCGGTCCTACGTTTTGTGTCACTGGTTGTACAGCCAATATAAGTGGGGTGTTGTCTGATTTCTCCGGCACCACCACGTTTTTCAAGGACTTTGCTGGTGCTCATTCAGGTTCGGCAATCACCCTCTTCCTTTTTGATGTCTGATGCACAAGAACAACATTTGAGTGGAAAAACATGGTATGATGACAGATGGAATATGTATTGATAATGGATGGGCATGGCATCTCGACATATATGATGAGTAAACTAAGCAGATGGCGGTGCAACAAAGTAGAAGAAATGCAAGACAACATATGCAAGATACCCGCAATCAATAAAACATTGCCAAATTAGAACAGGCACCTTGATGGGTGAACAGGACAGGCCATCTGCCTTTGACTCCTCGAGGTTAGAATAGTCATTAGGATCATATTCAGAACAAGAATCAACAGGTGGGGAGCGTATGAGTTTCATTGCATCCAGAATGGCACTCAATGCCTTGGTGCCAATTTTGTAAGTCATTGCAGTGTTTAGCTTCAAGAGTGGACTGCTGCTAGTGCGACACAAAGCAGCTACACAGATCATAGTGTAGATATAACGGGAAAACCTTAAGCATCAGAGTAAAATTAGCAAAGTGGAACTTGCTGGAATATATGTGCTAGTATTGCCGGTACGGCTAGAAAGGCTTCGGATACCAGCTCTCTTCAAGTGAAGGTGCGGTACTGTTAATATCAGTGTAACTCTCAAAGGCGACACAGCTCCCCGCATTTCCTTGCTATTCTTATAGGATTCAAGTGGGCAGGCCACTACAAATCCTATTCCTATGTTTACAAGATCCTACGAATCAAAGAGGCTCAAAGTGTCCATCACAACCGACCGTATAGACCTCTACACTGCAAATGTCCCTGCTCATCTTCAGTATAAGGAACATACTATACTACTATCATACTCCCTTCGTTCCAAAATATAAGTCTTGGTAGAGATTTCCACTATGGATCACATGCAGATGTATCCAGATACATTTTAGAGTGTAGATTCACTCATTTTGCTCCATATGTAGTCCATGGTGGAATCTATACAAAGACTTGTATTTAGGAACGGAGAGAGTACATGTTAAAGAAGAATGGAAGAGGAACATGGTAAAGAAGAAGAAGCAGATTTTGGATAATAAAATGTTGGTTGCGCAGTGCCCACACATGATGAACCAGAGCGCATTAAGAATGTAACTCCCAGCTGTCTCTCGACCATTTCAGGCGGTTGGATGAAGATTCTATGTCTCCTAACCCTTCTTCTTCCTCATCTATGATTCTTCCCATACAGAACACCGCACGGGCCGCCGGCCGGACCACCGGCCCCCACCGCCTGTGTTCCTCCGCCACCCCCGCCCCCGCCCCAACCCCCACCCGCATCGAGTTTTCTTCGTCTGGCGAGGCCCCACAACCACCCGAGCCCCTTCGATCGCACCGGCGAACTCTGGCGAGCTCTAAAAAATTGACTGACCCAATTTTGAAATTTAGTCTACTGTGATTTAACTAGTGTGGAATATAAAAGGGGAAAACCATAAGCATTGGGAGTATAGTGTGGAGCATGCCATGGCGGATCTGAAGGTGCAAACCGGACAAAGGCAACTTCGCAACCAAGACAAGAAATCAGAGTAAAGCAGTGGCGATCTATTTTCTTGCTGCGATAAATAAGTTGAGCAGATACGAAAGAGTACCACCTCTGGTGCGGCGCCGCGTACGCATCTGCTGAGAATTTGACAGTGCTGCGGTAGCGATGGCTGTCGGTGGCGTGGAAGCAGATTTAGGAGGGTAGACGGTGGCGGCGGGGCGCGGTGGACGAGACAGTCGTAGGAGCGGCACCGGCAAGGTGGCCGACGGCGGGGATGAAGCGAGAGGACGGGATGCAAGGATCCCGGTCCGAAGTCGTGGATGAGAGAGGTTGATCTCTTGTAATGGACGGTGGCATCGGGGTATCAGCTCCGGCATGGTGGAGGAGGACGGCGGTGGATGGGGTGGCGGACGGCGGCGGACGGAGGAGGGTGGGGTGGAGAGGGTGTTGGTGAAGCTTCATGGTGTTGTTGGGAGCCTCCGATTAAGTTGTGGAGATTTCCCCAACCTTGTTTGTAAAGGTCCGGTCGCCGCCTCAAGGGCACCAATAGTGGAATCACGGCATCTCGAGGGCGTGAGGAGAATATGGTGGCCCTAGTGGCTTCTTGGGGAGCATTGTGCCTCCACACCACTCCAACGGAGACGTACTTCCCTTCAAAGGGAAGGAACTTCGGTAACACATCCTCGTCTTCACCGGCTCCACTCTTGGTTATCTCATACCTTTACTTGTGCAAGCTTACTTGTATAATTTCCCTTGCGTGCTTGTGTGCTTGTAGTTGTTGCATCATATAGGTTGCTCACCTAGTTGCACATCTAGACAACCTACTTTGATGCAAAGTTTAATTTTGTAAAGAAAAGCTAAAAATTGTTAGTTGCCTATTCACCCGCCTCTAGTCAACTATATCGATCCTTTCAATAGGGATTTTGTGAGCAAACAATTTATGGGTACAAGAATCAACTAGCATAGGAAAGCAAAACAAGCATAACTTCAAGATTTTAAGCACATAGAGAGGAAACTTGATATTATAACAATTCCTACGAGCATATATTCCTCCCTCATAATAATTTTCAGTAGCATCATGAATGAATTCAACAATATAATCATCACACAAAGCATTCTTTTCATGATCCACAAGCATAAAAAATTTACTACTCTCCACATAAGCAAAATTCTTCTCATTCATAATAGTGGGAGAAAACTCAACAAAATAACTATCATGTGAGGCATAATCCAATTGAAGGTTAAAATCATGATGAAAAGTTTCATGGATATCATTATTATTTATAGCATACATGTCATCACAATAATCATCATAGATAGGAGGGATGCTTTCATCATAATAAATTGTCATCAAAACTTGGGGGACAAAAAATATCATCTTCATCAAACATAGCATCCCCAAGCTTGTGGCTTTGCATATCATTAGCATCATGGATATTCAAAGAATTCATACTAACAACATTGCAATCATGCTCATCATTCAAAGATTGTATGCCAAACATTTTATTGCATTATTCTTCTAACATTTTGGCACAATTATTGGAATCCTTATTTTCATGAAAGATATTAAAAAGATGAAGCATATGAGGCAACCTCAATTCCATTTTTTGTAGTTTTCTTTTATAGACTAAACTAGTGATAAAACAAGAAATAAAAAGATCCAATTGCAAGATCTAAAGATATACCTTCAAGCGCTAACCACCCCGGCAATGGCGCCAGAAAAGAGCTTGATGTCTACTACACAACCTTCTTCCTGTAGACGTTGTTGGGCCTCCAAGTGCAGAGGTTTGTAGGACAGTAGCAAATTTCCCTCAAGTGGATGACCTAAGGTTTATCAATCCATGGGAGGCGTAGGATGAAGATGGTCTCTCTCAAACAACCCTGCAACCAAATAACAAAGAGTCTCTTGTGTCCTCAACACACTCAATACAATGGTAAATTGTATAGGTGCACTAGTTCGGCGAAGAGATGGTGATACAAGTGCAATATGGATGGTAGATATAGGTTTTTGTAATCTGAAAATATAAAAACTGTAAGGTAACTAATGATAAAAGTGAGCACAAACGGTATTGCAATGCTTCGAAACAAGGCCTAGGGTTCATACTTTCACTAGTGCAAGTTCTCTCAACAAGAATAACATAATTAGATCATATAACTATCCCTCAACATGCAACAAAGAGTCACTCCATAGTCACTAATAGCGGAGAACAAACGAAGAGATTATTGTAGGGTACGAAACCACCTCAAAGTTATTCTTTCCGATCAATCCATTGGGCTATTCCTATAAGTGTCACAAACAGCCCTAGAGTTCATAGTAAAATAACACCTTAAGATACAAATCAACCGAAACCCTAATGTCACCTAGATATTCCAATGTCACCTCAAGTATCCGCGGGTATGATTATATGATATGCATCACACAATCTCAGATTCATCTATTCAACCAACACAAAGAACTTCAAAGAGTGCCCCAAAGTTTCTACCGGAGAGTCAAGATGAAAACCCCTATATGCATAAGTTCACAAGGTCACAGAACTCGCAAGTTGATCAACCAAACATACATCAAGTGGATCCCATGAATATCCCATTGTCACCACAGATAAGCACATGCAAGACATACATCAAGTGTTCTCAAATCCTTAAAAACTCAATCCGATAAGATAACTTCAAAGGGAAAACTCAATCCATCACAAGGAGATAGAGGAGAAACATCATAAGATCCAACTATAATAGCAAAGCTCACGGTACATCAAGATCGTGCCATATCAAGAACACAAGAGAGAGATCAAACACATAGCTACTGGTACATACCCTCAGCCCCGAGTGTGAACTACTCCCTCCTTGTCATGGAGAGCGCCGAGATGATGAAGATGGCCATCAGTGATGATTCCCCCCTCCGGCAGGGTGCCGGAACAGGGCCCCGATTGGTTTTTGGTGGCTACAGAGGCTTGCAGCAGCGGAACTCCCGATCTAGGTTTCTTTTCAGGGGTTTCTATATTTATAGGAATTTTTGGCGTCGGTCTCACGTCAGGGGGGGTCTCCGAGTCATCCACGAGACAGGGGGCGCGCCCAGGGGGTAGGGCGCGCCCTGCACCCTCGTGGATGGCTTGGGACTCTTCTGGCCCAACTATTTTACTCCGGGGGCTTCTTTGATCCCGAAAAAATCATCAAAAATTGGCACGTCAATTGGACTCCGTTTGGTATTCCTTTTCTGTAAAACTCAAAAACAAGGAAAAAAATAGAAACTGGAACTGGGCTCTAGGTTAATAGGTTAGTCCCAAAAATCATATAAAATAGCATATAAATGCACATAAAACATCCAAAATAGGTAATATAATAGCATGGAGCAATCAAAAATTATAGATATGTTGGAGACGTATCACGCATCACTGGCCCGCCGCCCTCCTAACCGTCCGACTACTGTTCCTCAAGGGCATCGGTGGTTGCTGATGTCTACTACAGAACCTTCTTCTTGTAGACGTTGTTGGGCCTCCAAGTGCAGAGGTTTGTAGGACAGTAGCAAATTTCCCTCAAGTGGATGACCTAAGGTTTATCAATCCGTAGGAGGCGTAGGATGAAGATGGTCTCTCTCAAGCAACCCTGCAACCAAATAACAAAGAGTCTCTTGTGTCCCCAACACACCCAATACAATGGTAAATTGTATAGGTGCACTAGTTCGGCGAAGAGATGGTGATACAAGTGGTATATGGATAGTAGATATGAGTATTTGTAATCTGAAATTATAAAAACAGCAAGGTAACAAGTGATAAAGGTGAGCGTAAATGGTATTGCAATGAGTGGAAACAAGGCCTAGGGTTCATACTTTCACTGGTGTAAGTTCCCTCAACAATACTAACATAATTGGATCACATAACTATCCCTCGACATGCAACAAAGAGTCACTCCAAAGTCACTAATAGCAGAGAACGAACGAAGAGATTATGGTAGGGTACGAAACCACCTCAAAGTTATTCTTTCCAATCAATCCGTTGGGCTATACCTATAAGTGTCACAAACAGCCCTAGAGTTCGTACTAGAATAACACCTTAAGACAAAAATCAACCAAAACCCTAATGTCACCTAGATACTCCAATGTCACCTCAAGTATCCGTGGGTATGATTATACGATATGCATCACACAATCTCAAATTCATCTATTCAACCAACACAAAGGACCTCAAAGAGTGCCCCAAAGTTCTACCGGAGGATCACGACGAAAACGTGTGCCAACCCCTATGCATAGGTTCATGGGCGGAACCCGCAAGTTGGTCACCAAAACATACATCAAGTGGCACGAGGTATCCCATTGTCACCACAGATATCCACGGCAAGACATACATCAAGTGTTCTCAAATCTTTAAAGACTCAATCCGATAAGATAACTTCAAAGGGGAAACTCAATTCATTACAAGAGAGAAGAGGGGGAGGAGAAACATAAGATCCAACTATAGTAGCAAAGCTCGCGATACATCAAGATCGTGCCAAATCAAGAGCATGAGAGAGAGAGTGAGGGAGTCCTGGATTAGGGGGTGTCCGGATGGCCGGACTGTACCTTCGACCGGACTCCTGGAATATGAAGATACAAGATTGAAGACTTCGTCCCGTGTCCGGAAGGGACTTTCCTTGGCGTGCAAGGCAAGCTTGGCGATACGGATATGTAGATCTCCTACCATTGTAACCGACTCTGTGTAACCCTAGCCCTCACCGGTGTCTATATAAACCGGAGAGTTTTAGTCCGTAGGACGAACAACAATCATACCATAGCCTAGCTTCTAGGGTTTAGCCTCTCTGATCTCGTGGTAGATCTACTCTTGTACTACCCATATCATCAATATTAATCAAGCAGGACATAGGGTTTTACCTCCATCAATAGGGCCCGAACCTGGGTAAAACATCGTGTCCCCTGCCTCATGTTACCATCCGACCTAGACGCACAGTTCGGGACCCCAACCCGAGAGCCGCCGGTTTTGACACCGACATTGGTGCTTTCATTGAGAGTTCCTCTGTGTCGTCGCTTTTAGGCCCGATGGCTTCTCCGATCATCAATAGCGATGTGATCCAGGGTGAGACTTTTCTCCCTGGACAGATCTTCGTATTCGGCGGCTTTGCACTGCGGGCCAATTCGCTTGGTCATCTGGAGCAGATCGAAAGCTACGCCCCTGGCCATCAGGTCAGATTTGGAAGTTTGAACTACACGGCCGACATCCGCGGAGACTTGATCTTCAACGGATTCGAGCCACAGCCGAGCGCGCTGCACTGTCACGATGGGCATGATTTAGCTCTGCCGCCGAACAGTGCCCTGGAGGCCGCACCTGTGTCCGCTCCGACCCCTAGCTCGGAGCCGATCACACCAACCGAGGATGGGTGGTTAGACACCGCCTCGGGGGCTGCAATCTCTACGGCGATCGAGCCGAACACCAGCCTATTCTCTACGAAGCCCATGACTCCAAGGAGTCGGACTCCCCTCCGGACTCTGAGCCCTCTGCGCCCCGACCGATCGAAACCGATTGGGCGCCAATCATGGAGTTCACCGCCGCGGACATCTTTCAGCACTCGCCCTTCGGCGATATTCTGAATTCACTAAAGTCTCTCTCTTTGTCAGGAGAGCCCTGGCCGGACTATAGTCGGCAAGGTTGGGATGCGGATGATGAAGAAATTCAAATCCCACCCACCACCCACTTCGTAGCCACTGTCAATGATTTAACCGACATGCTCGACTCCAAAGACAACGACGGTATGGACGCCGATGCAGGAGACGATCAAGATCCAGCGCCTATAGGGCACTGGAAAGCCACCTCGTCGTATGATATATACATGGTGGACACCCCAAAAGAAGGCAATGGCGATGGAACAGCGGAGGATGACCCCTCCAAGAAGCAGCCTAAGCGCCGGCGTCAGCGGCGCCGCTCTAAATCCCGCCAAAACAAAAACGGTGATTCCGGCACGGGGGATAATAACACCCCGGACAGTGCCAAAGACAACCACCTCCAGCAAGATTCAGCACAGGAGGATAGAGAAGCCATCCCTCATGAGAGAGCGGCAGACAGAGAGGTTGAGGACGATAATTATATGCCTCCCTCCGAAGACGAGGCAAGCCTCGACAACAACGAATTTGTCGTGCCGGAGGATCCCGTTGAACAAGAGCGTTTCAAACGCAGGCTTATGGCCATGGCGAACAGCCTCAAGAAAAAACAGCAATAGCTTAGAGCTGATCAGGATTTGCTAGCCGACAGATGGACTGAAGTCCTTGCGGCCTAAGAGTATGAACTCGAACGCCCCTCCAAGAGCTACCCAAAGCGCAGGTTGCTACCCCAATTACAGGAGGAAGCACTTAAACCTACATCACCAGCACATGATGCGGCCGACCAGCCACCCCGTGGCCGTGACAGAGAGGCCTCTCAGCCGCTCCACTCAAGTCGCACCCCGGCGCCGCTCAAAAACTACCAAGGCATGGGAAAATGCACCAGACCTGCGAGACATATTGGAGGACAAGGAAAGCAAACAAGATCGATCTACGGATCACGAGGGCGCCCCACGGCACGAGACGGTACTCATCACGTCGGATATAGTAAATCCGGCCGGGCCGAACACAGGAGACAAAGCTCGTTTGAGCTGCATCGTGATATAGCCCAGTATAGAGGCGCCGCACACCCACTATGCTTCACAGATGAAGTAATGGATCATCAAATCCCTGAGGGTTTCAAACCCGTGAACATCGAATCATATGATGGCACAACAGATCCTGCGGTATGGATCGAGGACTATCTCCTTCATATCCACATGGCCCGCGGTGATGACTTACACGTCATCAAATACCTCCCACTCAAGCTTAAAGGACCATCTCGGCATTGGCTTAACAGCTTGCCAGCAGAATCAATTGGTTGTTGGGAGGACCTGGAAGCCGCATTCCTCGACAATTTCCAGGGCACTTATGTGCGACCACCAGACGCCAATGACCTAAGCCACATAATTCAGTAGCCAGAGGAATCGGCCAGACAATTCTAGACACGGTTCCTAACCAAGAAAAATCAAATTGTCGACTGTCCGGACGCAGAGGCCTTAGCAGCCTTCAAGCATAACATCCGTGACGAGTGGCTTGCACGGCACCTAGGAAAGGAAAAGCCGAAATCTATGGCAGCCCTCACGACACTTATGACCCGCTTTTGCGCGGGAGAAGATAGTTGGCTAGCTCGCAGCAATAACATGACCAAAAACCCTGGTAATTCGGATACCAAGGACAGCAGTGGCAGGTCACGTCGCAACAAGCAAAAGCGCCGCATTAACGGCGACAATGCTGAGGATACGGCAGTTAATGCCGGATTCAGAGGCTCTAAACCCGGTCAGCGGAAAAAGCCATTCAAAAGAAATACTCCGGGCCCGTCCAATTTGGACCGAATACTCGACCGCTCATGCTAGATACATGGCACCCCCGAAAAACCAGCCAATCACACCAACAGGGATTGTTGGGTGTTCAAGTAGGCAGGCAAGTTAAATGCCGAAAGCAGAGACAAGGGGATGCATAGCGATGACGAGGAGGAGCCCCGGCCGCCGAACAACAGTGGATAGAAAGGTTTTCCCCCACAAGTGCGGACGGTGAACATGATATACGCAACCCACGTCCCCAAGAGGGAGCGGAAGCGTGTGCTAAGGGACGTATACGCGATGGAGCCAGTCGCCCCAAAGTTCAACCCATGGTCTTCCTGCCCGATCACTTTTGATCGAAGGGACCACCCCACTAGCATCCGTCATGGCGGATTCGCCGCATTGGTTCTAGACCCAATTATTGACGGATTTCACCTCACTAGAGTCCTTATGGACGGCGGCGGCAGCCTGAACCTGCTTTATCAGGATACAGTGCGGAAAATGGGCATCGATCCCTTGAGGATTAAACCCACCAGAACGACCTTTAAAGGCGTCATACCAGGTGTAGAAGCCAACTGTACAGGCTCAGTTACACTTGAAGTGGTCTTCGGATCTCCGGATAATTTCCGAAGCGAGGAGTTAATCTTCGACATAGTCCCGTTCCGCAGTGGCTATCACGCACTGCTCGGGCAAACCGCATTTGTTCAATGCGGTGCCGCACTACGCATACCTCAAGCTCAAGATGCCAGGCCCTCGAGGCGTCATCACGGTCAATGGAAACACCAAACGCTCTCTCCGAACGGAGGAGCATACGGCGGCTATCGCAGCGGAAGTACAAAGCAGCCTCTCAAGGCAATTCTCCAGTCCGGCCATTAAACGTCCGGACACCATCAAGCGCGCCCGGAGTAACCTACAACAAGACCACCTGGCACGTTCCGAGCAAGCGTAGCAATGCGGCCCCAACCCCAGCCCTCGCGAACTTACGAAACCAGTGTTGCGCGTACATAACTACGCTCTAGAAATACCATGGGCATAGGGGGAGGGGCACCATCACGGCACGCTCGAAACGCGGCTTAAACCGCACTAGGGGGCTGCCGATTTCTTAATTTTCTCTTATTTTCAGGACTCCATCCTTCGGAAGGCTTGTCCGGCAGTACAATTGCCGCACAAATGATACAACCAGGGAAGCAGAAAGCTACGCCGCACTACGGAACTCTAAGGTGGTCTCTATAACGAGCAGTATACCTGTTTCGCATACAATTCCACAGCTCACCCCTGGAAAGGACATATTTGATAGTCCCATCCTTTGCTTATCGCACTATTTGTATCGTTCTGCTTTGATCGCAGCTTTTTTAAATAAACAATGCATAGCTTACGTCTATTACCGCATTACCTCTTTTTTACGAATATATGCTCATTAATGACATGTTGCACCCGTACACTTTGGTACGGCCAATACGCCAGGGGCTTAAGTACCCCACAACATGGTGTGAGAAGTCCGAACACTTTCACAAGTGCGGCACCCCAAACTTATAGCATTATATGCATCAGCTCCGAATCATGTCTTGGGTCAATAGTTGGGTTTGCCCGGCTCCTATGTTTTGGTACCTTACGTTCCGTTATATCGGCTAAGGTAGCACTAGGAGAACTATTGCAATTGTGCCCCAGTTCAGCTGGGCTAAGCACCTCAGTAGAGAAAGCTAAAACTGACCGTCATGATGAGGCGAGAGCTGGTCGCTGTTCGAGAGGTTTTCGAGTCCCTAAAGACTTATGCCGCTTAGAGCGAGGAGTCGGCTTTGTCCGGCCTAGGCGTGGATAGCGCCCCGAACTCGGTCTTTCGAACACTAGGGGCTTCGCCGAAATTTAAATTTATAGAATTCTATGGCTAAGTGAGAGTGTTCAAGCATTATAGTCCGATTGCCTTGTTCGTTGTGTTGAGCGCCTCCCTCGAAGGACCCAAGAATGGGAAAAAGAGTGCTCATGTTTATCCCGAACACCCCAGCACTCGTGCCATGGGGGCAGAAGCCGACGACTCGCCATCTCTCAAATCTGATAAACGGCCGCACAGAAGGTAATATTTTAAATTCAAAAAGCATTGCTTAGCGCACATGAACAAGTTTTCAGCGCATAGGACAAAACGAGCGAGTTCACTGAAAAATTACATTCATAGAACATTCATCCGCCACAAGGCGGGCACCCTTCAGAACGCCCTCATAATACATCTCGGGCTTGCAATGCTCCTTGCCCGGCGGTGGCCCATCCTTCACAAGCTTCTCAGCATCCAGCTTGCCCCAGTGCACCTTCGCACGGGCAAGTGCCCTACGGGCACCCTCGATGCATACGGAGCGCTTGATGACTTCGAGCCTTGGACAGGCCTCCACCAGCCACCTCACCAGCCCGAAGTAGCTCCCAGGCATGGCCTCTCCAGGCCACAGCCGGACTATGAGGCCCTTCATGGCCTGTTCGGCCACCTTATGGAGCTCGACCAGCTGTTTCAGCTGGTCGCTTAAGGGCACCGGGTGTTCGGCCTCAGCATACTGAGACCAGAACACCTTCTCCGTCGAGCTTCCCTCCTCGGCACGGTAGAAGGCGGCAGCATCCGACACGCTACGGGGCAAGTCTACGAATGCTCCTGGAGAGCTCCGGATTCGGGTAAGTGACAAGTAATTCACTTTTACGTGCTTGCTTTGCATAAAGAATGCCTTACCCACCACTATCTTTTTTACTGCCTCAACCTCCTGGAGGGCCTTCTGGGCTTCGGCCTTGGCAGACTTGGCATCTTCAATGGCCGCCGCGAGCTCAGACTCTCACGTCTTCGAGTCAAGCTCCAACCTCTCATGTTTTTTCATGAGAGCCTGGAGCTCTTGCCGCACCTCGCCAACCTGTGCCTCATGCTTCTCCCGCTCGGTGCGCTCCGTGGCCGCCCTCTTTTCGGCCTCGGACAGCGCTTGCTTAAGGGTCACCACCTCAGTTGTGGCCCCTACAATAGCCACGTTAATCCTGTCATTTTTTGCAATTGCACCTTTCACATACTTCAATAAGGTATTTCTTACCTTCCTTCTCCTCGAGCTACTGCTTGGCTAGGCCGAGCTCTTGCTCGGACCGCTCGAGGTTCTGCTTCAGCGTATCCACCTCCGCAGTCAGTGCGGCGGAGGCCAGCAGCGAAGCCTGCATACGCATATTGACTTGATTATGTTAGACTCCTGCGATTATTAGATCCTCTATTCAGCTTTTCTTTTCGAACGCCGAACATAGCATCAGGGGCTACTGTCTATGCGGTAATATTTTTACATATTCTTTACTTACCTCAAAGCCTCTTAGAAGGCTGGCACAGGCTTCAGTCAGTCCGCTCTTGGCGGACTGAACCTTCTGGATCAACGCACTCATAATAGTGCGGTGCCCCTCGTCGATGGAGGCGCCGTTAAGCGTCTCCAGCAAAT